>NC_141027.1:64155000-64437500 GCF_052040795.2 Danio rerio
ATAATCAATATTGACCCACATGACACAAGCAATTGATATTGTTGGAAACATTAGAGTATTTCACAAAATCATTTGCATGGATGTAGAAAAGCGTCTGAGAATTGTACATTAAGTGAAGAGAAAAACTGTAAGGGGAGAAAGAAAAACATCCTCGATTAAACTAAACTGTTAGGGCTGTTGCAGTTGAAGTCAAGTTTGAAAATTTACAGTATTTCCATTATTTTGTGGAATTTTTCACTTCACAAATGTTGCTGGCATTACTTCAAAAACCATTCCTTTAGTTTTTTTGCTTCTTTGTTTGTGTGAAGTAATGTCTTCACACAAACATCTTCTATGTTTTTATTAATATCATAGCTTAAAAAGTTTGTTGTTTTCCCTGCAGGGGTGTGATCTTCAAGGGCACCACCATTGGCATGGCTCCGCTGGAGGGCATGTGCAGTCACGAGAACTCAGGCGGCATCAACGTGGTAAGAAAGCGTGCAAGGCTTGCATCTGGATCAGGCTGTAAACACTGCGCGTACAGAGTGTGTGTTTGTGTACAGCTCATGCAGGGATTTGATAAAGTGATCAATAGCTCCCGCACACCTGATTAGCCTTTTATTGGCTCTATTACTTTGTGTGGCGCGAGAGGAGCACTTTGCTGAATACTAATGATGGGTGAAGCGTTTCCTCTGGATATTACACATGGATGGGGTCATTCTATATTACACCAATATAGCCTGCTTGGTCCTATACTGAGATCAATGAGGTACATGAAAATCTTTTTTGATGCATGTCAACAGTGGTTGGATATTACATCAAAAGAATCTGGAGCATTAAAGAGCACCTATTATGCTTTAAAATGGTTATATTTTGGTATTAGGGGTATCCAACAACAGGCTGATATGCATGTAAGGTCAAAAAACACTTCCATTGTCTTATAATATGCATTTATTTATCGAATTATTTACCTAACGACTCTAATAGGATTTATTCAGCAATTCATTTGTTCCCAAACCTCTTCTAAGCGTGATGCTAAGCTACGCTAATTGGTCCGATGATCCAGTCTGTTGTGATTGGTTGAATTTGTTTAGCACGAGACAGAGAGTAGTGCCCACCATGGCTTATCAACAGTGTTGAAGTAGCCAGAGTGCATAGTATATGTGTGAGCCCAATGCAGGAATGCATCAAAGCAATGTAGTTAAACACCAGCATTAATATTATTAATATTATCATAATATTAGTAGTAATCCACACAGTGGTAAAAGCTGAACTATTTTGAAACTTGACTGCTGCACAAATGTAGGAACAGCGGACGGTGGCAATAGCAATGACAAACAGAAGAGGATCGCAAGCTCACAAACACATTTAAATCCGTAAAGAAATTGTTATGCATCGCGTTTTCAACATGGTTTAGACCCTAAATGTGAATATAAAGACTTAACTAGACACAGTACAAGCTGTGAGGAGTGATTACAAGTAACAAAACACAATTAAATACATAATTTGCAAGTTGGAGAAAACAAGGAGGCAGCCATTTTAATCGCTCTGACTTACAATTGTAAAATGGAGGAAGAAACAGGTCCATGATCTGTGCACTGTAAAGTTCCTGTCAAGCTCTGACAAAGTCTCTGACACCAATAGTCTTTTCTGATCCTTTCTTTAACAAACACCCAATGAATCCCCATTGCAGGGAAGATGATTGTATTAATCACCAGAACGTTTACTCTTTAATGTTCACTCATATTCGGTCATGACCACACTCCACTGGTGTCTAAAGGTAAAGGTGCGTTCACGTTTTACCAGATCCAGCACTTCATATTTGATATTGGTTCGTATCGACGCCAATATGAACAGGTAAAAGATCAGGATGAGCGACAAATCATTTAAATTAGTAAAATTTTTTATTTAAAAATCGATAATTTTCAACATGGTGCACTTTCAGATTTCACCCTCAGCTGGATGTTTTCATTCACTTAGTGCTGTGTTACACTGTATAGAAGCTCATTTTTAAAAACCCATAATAGGGCCTCTTTAAAACTGACCTTAAAAAAAATTGGATGTTGAGTATTCCATGTACAGCAGGTTACATTCACACAACAGCAAAGTTATCTTTGTATTATTTTATCATGTAGTTTTATAGTTTTATATATAGTATATAATTGTATATAGTTTTATATACAGTTGAACTCATAATTATTAGCCTCCCTGAATTATTAGCTTCACTGTTTATTGTTTTCCCTTTTTTTGTTTAATGTAGAGAATATTTTTTTCAACACATTTCTAAACATAATAGTTTAATAACTCATTTTTAATAACTGATTTATTTTATCTTTGCCATGATGACAGTAAATAATATTTTACAAGATATTTTCAAGACACTTCTATACAGCTTATAGTTACTTTTAAAGGCTTAACTAGGTTAATTCAGTCAACTAGGCAGGTTAAGGTAATTAGGCAAGTTATTGTTTAACGATGGTTTGTTCTGTAGACAACTGAAAAAAAAATTGCTTAAGGGGGCTCATAATTGTTTTTTTTTATTATTATTATTTTTTTTTAATGAAAACTGCTTTTATTCTAGGCAAAACAAATCAATTAAGATTTTCTCTCCAAGACGAAATATTATAGGAAATACTGTGAAAAAAAAAAAAAAATCCTGAATCTGTTAAATACAATTTAAGATATAATAATAATACAACAAATTCACAGGAGGGCTTATCATTTTGACTTCAACTCTATATGGTTTTATATAGTTTCTGTAAATGCCATGGCTGTTTTCATGGGGTCAGAATCAGGAACTTTGCATAAAGTGGGAGTGATATTATTTCTGACTTTTACTGCGTCAAAATTCAGGGGCTAAATCCTTCAAAGTCCGCAGTCGAAGGCCAATTTCATCATTGCGAAATGATCAAGGTTGTCCCAATTTGAAGACGCCGACAAATGCATCCTCCTAATGCATCCTTCGGTTCCCAGGCAGTGAAGGATTCCACTAATGGGTTCTTCGAGGCTCAGACTATACCAAGGGCCATGTGTTTGTCAATTTAATGTTAAATTAAGTCTTTAAATGTATGCATTGCATACAAGTTAATTTGGATCGTAAAAAACAAAGAGTTCAGGTGCAAAAACCTGTTTTGTCTAAAATGGTAATTTTTCTTAGCCTCCTATATTTATATTCTTTTTTTTTTCACTTTAAAGAGAATGAAAATAACATATTCTCTGCCAAAGGGGTAAAATTCCTTAACTTACACACAGCAACCTGAGAAACATGGTCATTTTAGACAAAAATTTCAGATGACACTTGGAGGTTTTTATATTCTTAACCTTTCATTCTTTTTTAAAATGATTATTTCATTGAGATTAATTCATTTATTATTCATTATGTCGATATCATTAATACTGTTGTTACCAGGTCAGTATTGGATATTTGTTTTGTATTCAGACAGTTTAATATCACTTTATTACCACTTAAAAAAAAAAAAGTCATGTATAAATGTCACTGCCACTGGTCAGCATAAGTTTTCAGAGTTACTAGGCGATGAGATCTGTCCCTCAAAATGTGCATATTTTAGTCTTACATAAAAATACAAACTTTGTTTAAACAATTATGCTCTCAAAAAAAAATCATTGTCAGGAATTAATTGTAAAAGAAGATTTAGTTGCCAATGTTTCAGGTATTATAGAGTAAAATAATGTTGCTTGTATGTTTTATAACCTAGTTACATAATGTAACAGTGTGTGTTTTAGGTTTGCTTTATACATTAAAAAGTTGTGAAGACCATCATATGGTTAATCAAAATGATGACTTAGTTCATTGTAAGTGGCTTTCCATAAATTATGGCCAATAGTTGTATGGATATGGTGCAGAAAAAAACACACGATCTACAGTAAAGCACAAAATTATGAAATCAACATAAACCTATTAACAGTATTTTGCATTATATTGCACATAACTGATAACAAACATGATTAAAAACCAACTGTCATACATGGATGTTTTAATTCTCTCTTAATGAATTATCAGCCTGATTTTATTGTAGAATTTTTGATGACAAATATTTTAGAATGCATGCTAGACGTCATGTATGGTCTTTTCCAGGACAACAGTTGGAAAAAGCAACTCTTATCTTATTCAGCCTCCTGCCTCTAAATGCTCTGGGACTAGTTTGACAAGAAAAGCATGGTTCTATAGGGAGATATTTTGGAGATAGAAAATCCATAAAGAGAATTAATTTGTAATACAACTGCACGACATATTTCAACAGTGATGTTACGGAGGAGATACGATCAGTGCCAGCTGGAAAAATCACACTGCATGCCCTTTCCAGAGCAATCTGTTTGTACTCCTTTTTCTGGAAATATGTTTGAGTGTGCTTGTTGTCACAGTATGAAGATAAAAGAAAGGCCATTCTGTTTGCCCCAGCCTAGGTACTTAAATTACCACCTGCAGGTCAAAAAAAAAAACATCCTCTACAATTTATGGCATCATTGTAACATAACAAAGATGCCTTTGGAGATCAGAGATGTCCTCTGGGTTTTTACAGCCATTTCCCTACAGCTGTATTGTAGCAACATTAGAAACCTGTGGGCTACAAATAGCCTTTATTTCCAATTTAACGCATAAAATACAATTAATCTAGCGTATGGCAGTGAGAGCGGCAAATACTCTAATCCTGTACATTGAATTCATCATTTTAGACAGACTCCTAAAGCAGGGCATTATTATGATGTTTGTTGTGGCTGGTAAATGAAATGATCTTTTCTTTCAGGACCATTCTGAATTGCCCATTGGGGCGGCTGCCACCATGGCACATGAGATCGGCCATAACTTTGGCATGAGCCATGACCATGAGGGCTGTTGTGTGGAGGCCACCGCTGAGCAAGGTGGATGTGTAATGGCGGCAGCTACAGGGTAAATACTAATGTTTTTCTACACATTGATGCCTTTAACAGATGCTTCCTTTTATAAATAACTCGGAACGCAGAGCATAAATCATGGTAATTACAGAAAGCCTGCTAATTACAACCCTGGAGCACTTGCAAATTATTTTTACTTCTAATAATATCACTAATAAGCTATGACATGGTCAGAATACCACTGTACAAGTACATACTTAGTTGCTAATGATGAGTCCATGAGGATTAGTTGAGCCTTAGTAGTCTCTTCTTCAAATTGCACGCCTACAGACCATTCAGTGACCATCTGATAATTTACACTCAGTAAAAACACATACAACTGTTTTTAAGCACTGATAATATTTGCTTCTTTAAAGCAATCTACGATATAAAAAGCACTATTAAAATAAAGATGTATACATATGGGGAAAAATATCTTTCTTGAGCACCAAGATACTAAACTCCTTTTTGAAGCACACAATGACTTTTTGCAATACTTAAGAATGTAGTGGTATTTGGCTAATAAAATGGATTGGGCACCAGGGGTACAATATATTGTGTGATTTAATCAAATGAACCAAAATCAAGTGTTTAATCGATCAAATCAATATATTACAAAAGGAGGGAAAAAAGAAAACCAGTTCTAACTTTATCACATTTTAGTTAAACTCATCATAAATTAAACAAACTTAAATTTCAGGCCCAGGCACAATACCTAATAATGTAGAAAAAACAATATTAATCAAATTTACCCACAAACAAACAACAACAATAATAATAACAATAACAGCAATAATAATAATAATAATAATAATTATTATTATTATTATTATTATTATTATTATTATTATTATTATTATTATTATTATTATTATTATAACACTAATAACAACAACAACAATAATAAAAACAAATTATTAAATATTTAAAAATAATCAAACATAGTAGTAGACTTTCCTTTTGTGCACACTGAAACAATCGTGTAATCCAGGGGTGTCCAAACTCGGTCCTGAAGGGCTGGTGTCCTGCATAGCTTAGCTCCAACTTCCTTCAACACACCTCCCCTTGCTTAGCTGGTTCAGGTGTGTTTAAATGGGGTTGGAACTAAAATATACAGGGCACCAGCCCTCGAGGACAGAGTTTAGACACCCCTGGTGTAATCAATGCACTTTGAAATGTCTCTTTAGATTGTAAACGTTAAAGCAGGTTTTCCATGTGTTCATGCTGTAACAACTGTGTATTCAATGCACTTCAAAATGTTTTTTCTACCATGTTCTCAACTAATCTTTTGAACATAAACATTACCAAATTAGCATACAACAATATATCTTTGAATACAAAACACATAACATCACTTAGTTTAAAGAACAAGAAAAAACGTTCACTTACATGATCACCTGTTGATAATACTGGGCCCAGAAAACTTTTTTAAACAAAATCTGATCACAGCAGTGATCAAACATTCAGACATTATAGCAAGTAAAAAAGGGTACCCTGTACATCGAGTATGTTAAGCTGTCATTGACTATGTTTACATGGACATCAGTAATCAAATTATTTGCCTCCTTAATCTGAATAAGACAGTAATATAATTAAGGAATTTACTTGAGTTGCTTTTTGAATATTTCTTTGATGGGCCTGTTTTACTTGTTATAGTACATATCAATTAAGTCATTGTGTCACCGCGCTATCCACATTTCCTCTAGAGTTTCATGTCATTACGGGTGTTTTGTTTGAAATTTGTCGACCTTAACTGCAGTTTGGCACTTTCACTTTTATTCTGAAACATTTTATGTTAGCCCCTAATGACAAACTGAGGTAATGGATGCTGGAAAAGTGTTTTTTAATAGAATTTGATAATGCATGGTGTATAGGAAAAAAAAAAACTCTGCATTTCACACTGCAGGTGTCTGTGGTCTTTTACTGACTTGGTAGGTGCAGAGAATAGTGTTAAACTGCTGCGTATGTGTAGACTATCCTGTCACAAAATGCAGGGAAAATCCTACATGACAGTATTAGTTTGATTGCAGTGCTTACATGTCTGTACTGCAGTTCAATAATGCGACTAAAATTGCCATGCTCAACATGTCTTGATCTGATTTCTGTTTAGTTTGATTATGACTTTAGTCAGATTACAGTAATCTGAAACCGCTGTTTACATGGTATAGACTCTAACCAGAGTATTGTCTTAATCATATTAAACTTAGATTATTGATGTCCATGTAAACATACTCAATCTTGTATATCAATGCACAATAGCATCAGGATCAAATTCCACCATTTTAGACTGATACAGACTAAAAGATCTTAAAGTTCTGTAGACATAAAGGCATGCTGAGACCCATTCTAAACCACTGATTTAAAGATAGAAGGGCAGGGGCGTGAAGATGTGTCAAGTGGTTTCAGCCCACCTGTGGTGCCAAGAAGTTGAAGAACTGTTATGAAAGATTTGGTATAAATGGAGAACCGCAGGCGGCCTATGACTGAGCCCTGGGGAACCCCAGTGCTGAGAATATACAGTTAAGCAGTTTCCAGCTAACTGGATAAGAAGTAAACAAAACATAAACTGAATAGAGATAGAAAAAAACTGCTGGCATGAGATCAAAAAGTGGCTGACAAAAGCATATTATTTATGGGAAGTATAGTTGTTCAGTAGAGTGAATTGTTTTAAAGCTTGGATGGGCTGAAGTGAATTAAGTGGTCTACTGATCCTGGTACCCCTGCAGTAGAAGAATGGTAAGATAGGAGATCGCTTAGTATAAAGTGCAGGAAAGGATTTTTACTTACTGTTTGCTTGTTTTTTTTACTTATTTCTTATCACTGCAGTTGCATAAAGGTATATTTACCATTGCTTGGGCGAAATCCAGTAATTGCCATAGTAATTGGGCTTTGCTGAATTCATTTATTCATTCATTTATTTTATTTTCAGCTTAGTCTCTTTATTAATCCAGGGTCGCCACAGCGGAATGAACCGTCAACTTTTCCAGCACGTGCCCTTCCAGCCGCAACCCATCTCTGGGAAACATTCACACACACACTCATTCACATTCATACACTACGGACAATTTAGCCAACCCAATTCACCTGTACCGCATGTCTTTGGACTGTGGGGAAAAATGGAGCGCCTGGAAGAAACCCACGCGAACGCAGGAAGAACATGCAAACTCCCTTTGCTGAATATGATAGTGAAAATATTCTACATCCAATGTACACAAATCAAGACCAATGCAAACAACATAGGCTCATTCTGAAAACACAGCCCTGTTTACATTTCTAGAGATCACAAAATATGTAGCCAGAATTAGGGATGGCTGTATTTTGCCTTTAAAATGAATGCTACGGGGCAGTTTGATGCTGTTCTTGCTCATGCTTACCAGCAGACCTGCGTTTGGGCGCTGTAACCAATTTGTCCAGTTAGCTCTTAGGTGTGAGAATGTGGTAAAATCTGAAAATGTCGTAAAATTCAGGAAAGGGCTTTTCTTTTTCTGGATTGGTTTTTAAAGCACTGCTGGTTGGGTTTAGGGAAGTGGGTGGTTACTGGTCAATCAGTGCTTTTAAAAACACTATTGGTTGGGTTTAAGGAAGGGTATGATGGCAATTATATGGCAAAAAAAATTGAACGCACCGGTAAAATTCAGCAAACCAGACAAGAGCTGTATGGGACAAATCAAATGGGTTCAGAAAGTCCTTTGTTAGTCAATATTTTAGAGGTTTAATCATTATTAATTAAAATCAGTTTAGCGAAAACAACGACTGCAAAAAATGTAGCTCCTGGGACATATTTGGCACTCTCCAGAAATGTAAATAGAGGTACGTTTTCATAGTGAGCCTGGGTTGAATACAAAAGCTACTTGGGTTTTACAGTGACTTCTGTGTAAGCTACTCCTTATGTTTCTCAGCATTAAACGTAATAGGAATCTATCCTTTTTGTACTGATGAAATTCGACTTACTGATCGCACCTTAACTTCCCCGTTTTAATTAGAGCACATTTAATTTTAAATCATTTTTATGCACACAAATGATATATTACCCTTTCTAAAATGCTCTGCAGGCACCCATTCCCAAAAGTCTTCAGCCGCTGTAGCAAAAAAGACCTGGACAACTACTTCCAGAAGGGAGGAGGTATGTGCCTGTTCAACATGCCCAACATGAAGGATCTGGTCGGGGGCAAGAGGTGTGGAAACGGCTTTGTAGAGGAAGGGGAGGAGTGTGACTGTGGAGAACCAGAGGTGATTTGTGCCTAAATGAATTATTGAATGAAATTACTTATTGATTTAGAGAATATTGAATCAGACCAATCATGAATTACTCATATTTTTTTTTTCTCTCTGAGAACAGTTGTGGGTGGGAAGTACATGTGATAAATCAAAATTTGCTAGTTAATATGAATTACCATTGATTATGCATTTATTGTTTATTCATGGAATGCTTGATATATTCATGCAATGTATTATTTAATTATTTTTACCATAAAAGTCTCTGCCTAACCAGCTCAAAGTTTTCGTTTACCATATGGAAGGTGGACAGATAAATGGTAGCAAAACTAAAGCAGAAAAATGGTGTTGTACTAAAGAGTGACAGATGAAAGCTAATTGCATTTTTTTTATCTTTGCTCGGATGTCTGTGTGTGTGTGTTAGAGAGAGAAAATGAGGAGCGTCCCACCTTGTTGCAAAGCTGTGTTTGACAGGCTGTCAGTGCGCATATAATGGCTGGGTGATTTGCCATCTGGTGCAGGTAGACTGAGGTAGCGTCTGTAACTCCTAGTCAATACATAAACACCTGGGCTACAGTTCTGGATGTTACCTGCTGCCAATATCACATTTAGTGAAACAATACCAGTTACCTTGCAGAGAAGGCTTGTTTGCAGCCAAAACTAAAAGCTGTTATAATATACTTTAATTCTGACCTTTTAATCCAAACCATCATCTGCCGGCCCTCTCTATTTACATAAAAATTGGACTGTCCTGCATGCATGTCCTTTATTTAACTATAGTCACTGATTCACACCATTTATTTATTTCTGGTGTGATAATCATAGCTGTCAGTTGCCCTGGATGCTCTGAAAATGTATGAAGTAGAAATTATGTTGATGTGTGTGTGTGTGTGTGTGTGTGTGTTTATGTGAGACAGAGAAATGCTATGTGTGTATATAAAGCATCTATGTGTGTTGTGACTCTTTCCTCCTCATCAAACACCCTTAAAACATCACGCACACACACACACACACACACACACACGCACGCACACACACACACACACACACACACACACACATCCTCCCCTTTCTTTATTTATTTTAAATGAATATGCTGTATGGTATAATTATTGGGCAGCAGACGCCTCCACATTGTGTATATCAGTGTCAAACATGTCAAGCCTTTATAAATGCATTTTCGGTCCTGTGCAGTTTCTTTTTTTAGTTGATTATTTTTTTCACTTTATTCATAGCATGCAAGCAGCTGCTATGTGCAAGCTTATACAATGATGGCCGAAGTTATTAGAAAACTAGGCGTATGTAAAAGATCTGGGCTGTGTTTACTAAAACCATTGTTAGTCAACTAAGGTCGCAAGTTCCATCGTTAAAAGCATTGTTTGTTGATTTGCCGTTTCCCAAATCCGTCACTTCAATAAACATTCGCAAACTGCATCGCAAACTTGAGCGTTCGCAACTACAGCTCTGGATCTGTAGTTTGAGACGTTGTTCCTGGTTGTGTTCTTTTCCCACTTACCCCCTCCTATGCCCTATTCATTTAGAACCTTGTAACATCTAAACTTCGAATGATTAAAAATAAAAAAAGTAATTAAGTCATCTCTCTTAGGTGTAATTTGCTTTCAAACTATTTTTACAGTTCAGTTTTAGCGATCTTCATGTTTACAATTGTGCTCCCTTCGCAGTACACTTTGAAAACATTGATTTCATTTTGAACACAACCTCAAGCGAAAGCTATAGGGGACCTGTTATTTAAAAGTGGAATTTATTTTATGTCTCCAAAGCTTGTGGAAACAAAAAGCCTCTGTTGATTATTTTAACTTATAGTAGGTTATTTACTAAGTATCTGCACTGTATATGACATAGGCCTGCCGGTAAGAACTTTCTGCTGTGGTTTACAAGTGTCAAATGGTAAAAGTAGTATAAAAAAAAAATCCTACTTAATAATAATAATAATTATTATTATTATCATCATCATCATCATCATCATTAATAATATTATTATTATTAAATTATGTTTTTTTTTTCATTTCCTAATAAATAATAAATATGAAATTTTATTTTATAATAAATCACCTCAGTATTTATTTATTCATATGATTTATATATGATATTAGAATATGTGGTAGATTTTGAAAGTGATTTGTTTTAGAATAGGATGTCATTCTCAATAATATTTGTAAAGGAAGCATATTTGTGCCAATTACATATATTTCAGGTAATATAGAAAACGAGTGCATGTTTTAACCAAAACTAATATTGGATTTTATTTAAATGCGTGTTTGTCTAAAACATAATTTGTACAAGGAAATGAAGGGGTTCTTCTCTAAAGAAGTAGTTTCTCTGCCCCGTTTAGAGTGTCATTATGGGCATTTTATGTTACAACTAACATGGTTCAAGCGATGGATCTGCGACAGAGAAACTATGCGTTTTGGTAAACACTCATCACTACGTTATTCTTTTCCCAAGCGATGCATTGTACCATGATAGTTCAGCCGTGAGTTACGTCATTGTTTGGAAAACGCTTTTTTTTATTGAAATTGCCATTAGAATACACAAACACCAAAAAAAAAAAAAAAATAATAATAATAATAATCTATAAAGTCTTGTCACCTAAACATTTTAGAATCAGCAAATAATAACTTGACTTCTAGTTGATCATTTGGTATCAGAAGTGGTTTATATGAAAGGCAAAGGCCTCTAGATTATTCTTATTTTACCAAAATAAAATATGATCATGCCTTAATTTTTAATGATTTCTTTAGGACAGTAAGGGCTGACTTTGCTTAGACAAAAGTCCCAGCACTGAACAGAAATAATGTCCAGGATAGAATATAAAGTCATGCAGCAGTGGAGAAAGAATGAATATTAGAGGAGGTTTCAGGAGCTTGATGTGGAGGCTGAAGTTTGAGAAGGAGCACTATCCTGCTGAAGAATTTGCCCTCTCCTTTGGTTTGTAATGTAACGTGCAGCACAAATGTCTTGATACCTCAGGCTGTTGATGTTGCCATTCACTCTCCAGATCTCTTGAACACCCCCATACTGAATGTAATCCCAATCCATAACTTTTCCTTCACTAAACTTTTTCTGTGAGAATCTTGGGTCCATGCGAGTTCCAGTAAGTCTCAACTGAAGTCAAGTTATTAATTGTTGCTCTTACAATAGGAATGGACAACAAAAAGCTAGGCCTACATTAGGAAAACTGGCGACCGCTGCAAATTGCGCTTTAATGTTTGGATGGTCAACTGTATGGTACGGAAACCTTATATACTACACATGCGGATGAACCCTTCTCATACAGCTGAGAAGACCCTTTGTAAAGTGCAATTTACCACAACTGCCTCTAGGAGTCGCCAATGGAAATAAAACAGACACGCACAAAAAATGTCCGTACGCCAGCTATGAAGTTGGCGTGGAGCCGCGCACATTCTTTATTCATTTCATCATTAGTAAATCCAAACATGAGCCATTCTGAGCGTGAAACCTGGCGTACGCAAAGTTTTTGTGCTTACGCAGCGTTGATAAATGAGGCCCCAGGAGTGTGACATGCCAAATATTATAGCTGAAAAAGGATTAAAAAACAGTATACAACCCACTGATATTTGTTGTCCTCGGTGCAACTATTTGCATGTTTCATGGACATTATAAAATTAAATATTAAATATTTTCAGATCTGTTAGCTATTCTAATAATTCTCGCTACCACTATACAAACTCATGGCAACTTGTGACTTTATTATTTAGTGGCTAATTATTATTAATATGTTAAATCTCAGTTGTACATTTTGGTAAGAGTTACACATGTGTGCATGTGTGTGTTTGAGTGCATGTACATATGCAATTTCCTTGCAATTTTACTTGCTCTGAGAGTGGCTGACCATGTAAGTTGAAGGCCATATGTTGATTTGCTTTGGTAGCCTTTTTAGAAGTGCCTTATGTGTGTATGTGTATTTTTTTTCCATCTCTCGCAGGAATGCACCAATGATTGCTGCCACCCCAGCAATTGCACTTTGAAGGTGGATGCACAGTGTGCCCACGGGGTCTGCTGTGAGGGCTGCAAGGTGCATAACTATTTATCTGTCTATTTATCTGTTTATTTATTTATTTTTTCTCCTGCTGCTTCCCTCTTTCACTTCAACTCTGTCCTCTGTTCTCATTTTGTATGTTTTATATATAAGTGGTCGAGGCTTAGCAGGTTACCCTGGCCCTGTTAAACCTTGGTTATGTCTTAACCACAGCATCTGGATGCAAAATCCATCTATTTTTCATTGACACAGTCTCAAACTAGCTGTTTATACTGAAGAAATTACATTTCTGCTATAACAAAATTAGTTTTCATATTTAGCACTTCACTTTTTTTCTCTTTTTTGTTATAGGTTTATTCCAAAATTATTTAAATGCATTTATTTCCTCAACATTCTACACATAATACCCCAAAATAGCAATGTGAAAAAAAGATTTTTTTACATTTTTCCAAATTTATTAACACCTGAAAAATCACATGTGCATAAGTATTCACAGCCTTTGCTCAATACTTTGTTGATGTTCCTTTAGAGGCAGTTACAGCCTCAAGTCTTTTTGAATATGATGCCACAAGCTTTGTATACCTTTCTTTGGGAATTGTTGCCTCTTTGCAGTACCTTTCAAGCTCTATCAGGTTGGATGGGAAGCGACAGTGTACAGCCATTTTTAGATTTCTGCAGAGATGTTCAATAGGATTTAGGTCTGGGCCCTGGCTGGGCTACTTAAGGACATTCATGATTTGTTGTGAAGCCACTCCATTGATATTTTGGTGGTGTGCTTTGGGTCATTGTCCTGCTAAACTTTGTTGTATTGTTTTTATCCCTGCTTTAATTTTATTTAGGATATTTTTGGATTATTTTTTTGCAGATGCTTGATCATCCCAATTAATACACAATTATAAATTCTTTACAAATAGTTTTTAAGTCCTCTTGAGAAATTATGTTTATTCTCAGTTCTTAATTTGCCTAATGAATGACAATAGGCTACAGTTTTAAATATAAAACTTTAACAGATTTCATTTTTTTCCCTAATGATATATGATGTAATACATTAGCATTTTAAAAATCTTTAGGACATATTTTTACAACATCATAAAGTGTGGTTATAATCCAGATAAAAATAGTGCTAAAAATGTCACTAAATGCAGTATTTAAACCATAATTAAACAGAAAATGAAGTACTGTAAATAACTGCAAAACGCCCATGTTTCTTTAAAAAAAATAAATCACTCCTTTCACCAGGCTGGCTAAGGGTCTGCATATCGCAATATATATTGCAGAAAATCAAACAATCACAATGTGAGTTTTTTTTTTTTTTTATTTATTTTTTTTTTTCAATAACATGCAACCCTACTTTTCAGTGAAGTTCCATTTGCTAAGTTTACTTAATTAAATGTACTGTATTATTTACCATGAATACATAAATATTAATTTCAACATTTACTAAAACTTTATTAAAATCAAATAATTTATCTGCTAATGTTTAAAAAGGGATATATTCTCTGAAGTCTGCTTATCATTTTACTTGCTACTTTATCACTTGCTCAGATTCAATGCTAGTAAGGCATTTACAGTAGTCGTCATCTTTGTTTCTGCATTCTAGAGAAACACCAGCGGCTACACTTTCATATCACTATGTTCTCTGTATGTAGTTTGCTCACCACCTGCTCTCTTCTTCTTTCATCAAAGTTCTCTAGTCTTCTTATCGTGCCCTCTGCCCACAGCTAAAGCAGGCTGGCACCATGTGCCGTGGACCAGCCGGTGCCTGTGATCTGCCGGAATACTGCACAGGAGGCTCTCCTTACTGCCCTTCCAACGTTTACCTCCTGGATGGGTCATCATGTCAGTATGGTCGTGCCTACTGCTATAATGGCATGTGTCTGACCCATGAACAGCAGTGCCTGCAGCTGTGGGGTTACGGTAAGATACATGCTGGCTGGCCGTGTGCCTTTAGTTTTCACAGAAATCACATTTGAAAGTCATTTTATGGATTCATTCACTCACAGAAAAAAATGGTACAAAGTTCTCAGAAAAAAATGGTACAAAGTTGTACCAAAGAAGGTAAAAACCTTTGTCAGTGGGGCAGTACCTTTTTATGGGACAGAATTGTACCTTAAGACAAAGAAACTAATTTGTACCATTGCAGTTTGTACCATTAAGGACATGAATTGTACCATGGAAAACCAAAATATCCCTTTGGTTTTTAATACCTGCAGATACAATATTGTACCTTCATCAAAGGTACAAATCTGATCCATGAAGGTATACCTCAGTGACAAGATATTTTATACCTTAACAGTGTCAAAAATGCTCACCAAACATTTATTAAAATTCCTTAAATGTTTAGTTTACAATACCTGTAGATTTGTTTTAACAGCTGTTTTGCATTATAGAACTTAATAATGAATGTTTATGAGTTTCTTCAAACATAATACTTTTATATTATGATTCTTGTTTTAATATGGAAAATCATTTAGCCTTTTCAGTCATAATTATTTTCATAGATATTGTAATAAAGAGGGAGTTGTCCAAAACTTATGTACCTTTTTTATGAGAACAATTGTGTACTTTCATTTTAATACACTTTCAGAAATAAAGGACCAGGAGCTGTCACTGGGGCAGTACCTTTTTGAAAGATGAATATTTGTACCCAAATAGTCCACAGTGGTACCTAAATAATGCATATTAGTACCCAAATGTACCTAAAAAGTACCTTTGACATACCAATATGGACCCTTTAGGTACAAATATTTACCTTTTGAAAAGGTACTGCACCAGTGACAGCTCCTGTACCTTTATTTCTGAGTGTACCTTTGAAAAGGTACAGAACAGTATCATAAAAGGTCTTTTCTGTACCATATAAGCAGGGACAGACGGAATCTGCTTTTTTGCTATTTCTGCTGAGAATTTTGGTAAAAATCTGCAGATTTCTGCGGAATTATTTTGGGAGTATCCAGTATCATAAATAAAGCCTTAATATTTTAAATAAAAAGTAATAAATGACTGAATAAAAACTGAATAAATTCAGATTTACACATTTACTTAAGTAAATTAACAGAATTAATAATTGGTTAAAAATCTGCAGAAAATCTGCAGAAAATCTGTGAAATTCTGCCCCTCGCAGATTCTGTGTGGGCCTACATATAAGGTACAATATTTTACAAAAGTACAAAACTGTTCCTTAAGGAACATTATTTGTACCACCATGTACCTTTTTTTCTGAGAGTGTTCAAAGTAATATTTTGCATGAAAAATATTGGCTCTTTACAGTACTGTTTAAGAGAGTGATATGATTTTTGTTTTAGTTAATAGTTTTTCAGCAAAATGCACTAAATGAATCAGTAAGATTAGAATGAATGTAGGATGACAGTAAAGACATGCAATTTTATGTAAAACATCTATTTTGCTGTTATACAGTTGTTTTAAAAGCAGTACAACTATTTTAAAAAAGATTAACACACACACACACACACACACACACACACACACACACACACACACACATATATATATATATATATATATATATATATATATATATATATATATATATATATATATATATATATATATATATATATATATATATATATATATATATATATATATATATTATTATTTTATTTTATTTTATTTTTTTTAACTCAACAATACACTCTGGGCAAATTTACTAACCTTTCATTTTGTTAGCGATGAAAACATCCAATAAATTAAACTGCTGTAAAAAAAAGATAAGCAGATTAACATAATTTTTTTTAATATATTTTTGTTATTTTTAAAAGAAAAACATTTAATAGTTTTGATCAGGACTGAGGTTGATTAACAGATTTATGCAAAGAACCTCAGTCCTGATCAAAACTACTGAAAATCTAACAATGTATCAAAGCCAATGTTGTTACTAATCGTTTACATGTCCAAGAATGTGATAAGAGATTTTAAAAATCCAGTGCACAATTCCTTTTTATATTGAAAATACGTAATTTTTGTGTTTTTTTGTTTTACCAAATCAGTGATATTAATTATGAACTTGGCAATTAAAGAGTTAAAATCATGTAAATGAAAAAAAAACCCACATATATATAGGACTGAGGTTGATTAAGAAACTTATAAAAAAAAACTTTGAAAAAATGTTAATCTGACGCATTTGTATCGCAATTTAATTCAGTGGATGTTTTCCTCCCGAACATGATAAAAGGATTTTTTTTTTTTCAATTTAAACAGTTGAAATAGTTGTTTTGTTTGTTGGATTAAATAAATGCTGCCTTGGTGAGCATAAAATGTAACTTTTTCAGTTTTTTTTTTCTATGTTTAAAAAAATTATATTAATAAAAATCAATAGTATTTAGATTAAACTGAATATTTTAATACATCTTTCTTATTGATTGCTCATTTATACCAAAAAGTCTGATGCCAAACATCTCTTTTAATTCCCTAAACCAGGCTTTCAGAATAATGTTTTAATCCTAATAAACCCTTCAGTGTTTAGTCAGCAGTGATGATCAAATAGTGCTTGATGTTGATTATTTAGTGAGAGCTCGTGGCATTTGGCTGTACACCTCCAGTGTGTTCTGGGCTTGTGTCCAGTCAGCCTCTTTGGCTGTCAAACAGACAGATCACAGCAAATGTACTTTGTCATTTGAAGGGTGAGTGGATATTGACGTGTTTGATGGTCTCTGCGTGCAACAGATATTATCATAGTCAATAATTGAGCAGCTAATTTTTAATTGTTAAATCATTGGATTATTTGTAACATAGCATGATATTAAGAATGCTAGTAGCATATACACATTTTGAATACTTTAGCTCAAACTATTTCCACTTGAATGTATTACATTCTCTCTAATGAAGAGATAACTGGTGGCATTAAGCCAGTAGAGTTATGTTTACTCTACAGCTCTGTTATGAGACTCTGACTGTAATTGACATTTCTCAGAGATAACGTGTGTTAACTAAATAAGTGGATCTGTCCAGGTGCGCAGCCGGCGCATGACGCCTGTTTTCAAGATGTGAACGCTGCGGGAAATGCCTTTGGAAACTGCGGCAAGGACAGTAAGGGCAACTACATGAAGTGTGAGAAGAGGTGAGGTGCTACTTCAGTATTTCAAGCAGCCGGATATATAAGCAATAAACAGTTTCTGTCAAAGAACTTGCTGACCTGATGGGAAATCTGCAATTTCTGCAAGTAGCAATTCGGACTTCTTTAAAACTGTTACAGGACAGTTATTTCTCTTGTGGCTTCACCTGTACATTAAAAAGAACAAACTAATACATTATAAAGAACAAGCTAATGTATTAAAAAGCAGAGGAAATAATCTAAAAAAGTTACAGCACTGCTGACTCAGCAGTTTTTACATTTGACAAACTTCTATAAAAGAAAACTTTTTTTTCAGCTTATTCATCATTCTCAAAACCTGCGTGATTTTTAAGATGAGGTTTTCTTTCGATCAGACTGTTATCTAATTTACTTTTCCCATGGCCGACTTTTTGCTGAAATGGCTGTGAGCAAAGATGACTGGTGATTGAGAGCTTTCTGTCTCACATGTCAAATCTGCCAACAGTGATGCCAAATGTGGTAAGATACAATGCCACAGTGCTGCCAAGAAGCCAAAGGGCACCAATGCTGTGTCCATAGACACCACCATCCAGACAGACGGCATTGAGGTGAAGTGCCGGGGCACCTTTGTTTACAGCACTCAAGATGGGCAGGGCGACCTTCCAGACCCTGGGCTTGTCATGACAGGCACCAAGTGTGGAGAGGGGAAGGCGAGTATTAATATTATTCACTCATTCATTCATTCATTCATTTTTTTTTTAGCTTAGTCCTTTTATTAATCAGGGGTCGCCTTTCAGCTGCAACTCAGCACTGGGAAACACCCATACACACTCATTCCCACACATACACTACAGACAATTTAACTTATTCAATTCACCTATACTACATGTCTTTGGACTTGTGGGGGAATCCGGAGCACCTGGAGGAAACCCAAGCCAACACGGGGAGAACATGCAAACTCCACACAGAAACGCCAACTGACCCAGCCGGGGCTCGAACCAGCGACCTTCTTGCTGTGAGGCGACAGCGGTAACCACTGTGCCACTGTGTCGCCATTATTTTTATTGTTATTATTATTATTATTATTTACATCTTTATTAATTAGATGTGTATTATTCGGTGGAGACATGTCTTGAGAATGTGTCATTAAATAAATATTTCATTTATGTATTAATTAAATGAATGACTTGTGTGGAAGTGTTGATTTATTCTGGTTTTCTTTTCCTTCAGGTGTGCAAAGATCGGCGATGTCAAAATACCTCTTTCACTGAACTAGAATCCTGCATTGTCCGTTGCCATGGACATGGTGTAAGTAATTCTACTGTATGTATGTATAGTTGCAACCCGGGCTCATTGTGGAAACGTAGCCCCGCGGACGTTTCTGCGGACCGCGAGATACATCCCGGGAGGTACGTATTCGATCGTTTTTTGTTTTCGCGGATCCGCGAGAGGCCGCTGTGCGTGCTTTTTCGCGTCTCGGGCACCTCTCGAGTAGCGCCCGCGCTGTCCTCGCGCGAAAAGCCACCGGATCGGCCGACCCGGCCGCCCTCCTCTTTCTCCTCCTCCTCCTCCTTCCCTAAACCCGAGCGACGGTTTGCAAAAGCCGTCCAGAAAGAAAAAAAAAAGCAAAAGCCCTCGTCTTCGATTTCGACCACATTCGACCAGGCTCCTCCTCCTCCGGGGCCTCCGCTCCGCCGATGCAAAGCTGTGGTTGCATCCGGAAAGCCCTCCACTCGACTAGGCGAGCCGTCGGCCAGCGAGCGCGAAGAGAAGGAGCGGAGCGGTGCCACACACTGCCCCGCAGCGTTCACTCGAAAAAAAATAAACGCGTCCGTACGTTCCTCCGGCCACGTAAATCGCGGTCTCCAGAAACGTCCGCGGGGCTACGTTTCCAGAATGAGCTTGGGTTGGTATATTTATATAAAAAAGTAAGAAGAATAGGCCACAGCAATAAACAGTATGTAATCACAGCCATATCACAAAGCTATCAGTATGCGTTTATACAACTGTCTGATGACACACGTGTGTAGATCAATAAGAAACAACCACTGAGTGTTTTAAAAAATCCATGCGAGAGGAACTACTTTCGTTTTACTGGAGATTTAAATCTCAAGGCAAACCTCCATTACTAGTTTGAAAACATTGCTTTAGAGGTAATATCAAAGGGAAAATAAGCTGATTCATTGATGGTAATAGCTTATTGTATTATGTGTATGAGTGAGAGACTGACTGTACCTGCCTACATTCTTCAGGTCAATCTCATGTTCACAATAACGCATAATTAACGTTAATCGGTTAATGTCTGCTGTAATGATCTTTAGAGTTAATATATTTCACAGTAGTTTACTCTTAGGACAACTGTGGCCCGAGCATTTATGGGCTTTAATGAAAGTCTAATTAATACAACCTTATTTTGTCAAATTGAAAAATTCTTTGCTTCAGACTCATACACTGTAGAAAGAAAGTTTGAAACTTTAAAAAGTAAGTGTTCATGCTTAAATTTAAGCTTACTTTGTCACTCTTTATTTTGATGGTCCATTTGTTAAACTTAAATTGCATTGCATCTACATGCCATGGATGTGGTCTAAGTTTATTAACTTAGATAAGTTGTTGTAATTAAGAATGATGTTGATAAGACTTTACAGTTTAAGTGTTATAGACATGGTTTAAGTTTAGTAACCATAAATATTGAAGTTGGCTATTCAGATGAGTCTTTTTTTTAAGTGTAATAAGTTCAGAAAGGTAAAGCTTCGATATATAAGTTGTGAACACATTCAATCCACATAAGTTAACATAACTCTAAATATTAGCTGTCATAACTAATTGGAGGGCTGCATGGTGTCGCAGTGGGTAGCACAATCGTCTCATAGCAGGAAGGTTGATGGTTTCAGTTGGCGTTTCTGTGTGGAGTTTGCATGTTCTTCTCATGTTGGGGTAGTTTTCCTCCGGTTGCTCCGGTTTCCCCCACAAGTCCAAAAGCATGTGGTTTACGTAAATTGGTTAAGCTAAATTGTTCGTAGTGTACTGTATGTGTGTGAAAGAGTGTGTGTGTATGTTTCCTATATGGGTTGCAGCTGGAAGGGCATCCGCTGCGTAAAACATGTGCTGGATAAGTTTGCAGTTCATTCTGTGGTGACCGCTGATTAATAAAGGGACAATAATTTTTACAGTGTAAAGACAGACTCTTCTCTACATCTAATGATGTAACAATGTAATCTGCATTGAATTGGACATTTCATATCATTTAGAAAAATAGTTTATGCTTAAAACAAGACACATATTAAACAAGTTTGCTTGTTTGCTCATCTTGTTTTTACCCTCAAGCATCCCTAAGGACATTTTTTGGGGTGAAATCTTTTTATTTATTTAATAAAAAATTAAAAGTTTTATTTAATATAGTTTTCTTATTCTGAGCAGTTCTTGGTTTGTAAACTAACTTACCATCTAGACACACAATAAAAAGGACTCAATTCAACAGTGTTTACTGGGTAAAAAATAAATCATCTTAATGTTCCCTTTTACCCTAAAATGGTCACCCATAAGAAACGAGTAAATGAGAAATGAGAAATATTACAATTCAAAGCATTTTTTTTTGCCTATCAATCAAAGGAATGCCAGTCATCAAAAATACATAAATTAATCATTTAATTTTTTCAAAGGCAGTGCAATAACATCTAGTGTTCTTGGAGTTATAAGGATCATTCCACGTTCTATATTATTTTGAGAATTATTTTGAAGTTTTTGCATTCTTTGTAGCAAACTATATGTAACATTTCTCTTTCATACGTTGGCATGAGACAAACCCTAAATTGTAATTAAGACCCCATGAATAAAATTAATTAAAACCCTTCAAGGCATAATATCAAATTTAAAGACTTTAAAGGAAAACAGACAATGAGCAAATTAGTGTAATAAACACTGAAAAAAAAATGTTTCACTGGCTATATATACACAAATAAAAATATTTCAAATTAAAGATATTACTTTTTTATTAACTGTTTCTTTTTAAACAATGTAAAATTTAATCATTAAATAATGTTAAAATAGAAAACGCATCTAAATCATCACATTACACACATCTCTTTAGGTTCAGGTTTCTCTTCAATTTTATGTAATGCGGCATTATTTAGTTGACTCTAAATAATTTAGTTGATTTTATGTTTTTTTCTGGTCTTTTCTGCTTTCAACGGAGCAGTCTATTAAATTGACAAAGAAAGCTAATCCTGATTGGTCCTCATGTGTGTATTCAAAATGCTGATTGGCTCACAAAAAGAACCTTATAGAGCCAACCTTGAGTTCGACTTTGTAGATAAAACCTTTTTTGTTTTTTTGTTTTTTAATAAAAAGTTTTAAAATGTAAAAAACTTATACAAAAAACATTATATAATTTAAATAAGTTGTCATTTAATAGGAATGTCAATAACTCAATTTGGACAAAAATGTCAGATAGAACCTTATAATTCTAAGCTGATGAAAATTAAAAAAAAGAAAATTGGTTTACCTGAGGGCTGCAGTGGAGTTTAGATATTTGTAATTATATTTTTGCATTGTAACACTATTTGTTTTTAACATCTGTAAATGCTGGAAAATGAAACATGCCATTTCTACTCCTAAATGTTGGCTGTACAAATGCTATATTTTAGTATTGCTTTTCACTTGGAGTCTCTGTTTAACCCAGAGTGACTCATTCACTGGATTTCACACCTGTAAATCCTTTAAAACCGCCCTCTGGGACGCTCATCTCCTGACACATACTGCGCCTCTATTAAAAACCAGCGCTTTCTTATGTTAGCAGAGCTAGAGCATTTAATTTGTGTGTTTTCTGGTCAAACAGTTGTAAACAGCCTTCAACCTGTATAAAGTCAAATTTTGTCTTTTTTAATCTGTTTGCCCTCCTCCTGTCACTCTCTTTTGTCAGCTTTTCTTTTATTTCTTTATTTCTTGCTTATTTACCCAGTGGCTTTTCAAAAGGGCAGCCAAATACGACAGGTCTTTGAGGGGAGATTAGAGATTCAGAAAGAGCTTTTCTATCATTCATTTGCATTATCATTTGATTCATATTGATTGTATGGTTTAGGGAAGTGTGGACGGAGAATAAAGTGAGTGATTGTGGTATTTGCGCACAGCATATTTTCTCTCCTTTCCACTGTTCCTGTCTTGCCTCTGGGTTAGATTGAAGCGTGTAAAATATTCTGTGTTAAAAGAAATTCCATTAAGATGAAAGGCTGTATATTCTGTATTTGCCCTACTCTACTCTAAAAGACGTGACGAAAAACCTTCCCTGCTATTGCAGCAATGAATGTTCGTATAGGTAAATGGCTACTGATGATTAGAGAAGCTAAAACTTACTTAAAAAAAAGAAAAACAAAACTAAACAAAAAAAATCAACTGTTGTTTGTAGCGAATTGTAATTTACAGAATTTTATAGAACAATAATCTGACCATCCTTGTGTTCAGCTGGGTAGGGTTGTACCAACTGTTCGGAAATTCTTTCTTCAACTAAAATGTAAAATCCACACTACTAGCTAGGTGACTAGGTGACATTTCTCCAATCTTTTATTGTCCAATTTTGGTGTCCTGTGTGAATTGTAGCCTCAGTTTCCTGTTCTTAGCTGACAGGAGCAGCACCCGGTGTGGTCTTGTGCTGCTGTGGCCCATTGGCCTCAAAGATGGTTGTGTTGTGCATTTAGAGATGTTGTAAGGAGTGGTTATTTGAGTTACTTTTGCCTTTCTATCAGCTGGAACCAGTCTGGCCATTGTCTTCTGACAATTAGCACAAAAAAAATTAAACTTAAAAATTAAAAAAATTATTTGTTCAAAAATAAAAAAAAATATTTAGTAGTGTGTAAGATGCAACTCATGCCAAGTTCAGACTGCATGACTTTGAAACTAGTCGTGTCATAGATGTTTTCACACTGCATGACTATCTGGGCTAACTTTTTGTCGCTGCTTTGATTACACTGCAAGATGGATTGGCGAAAAGGGTTTTCACATTGCATGACTTTACATTAGGAAGAATCGCCTTTGAAACTTTGTCCACACTACGTCTCACAGCCAAAAACATGTTGTATATCTTTTCTCATTAACTACATAATGAGAAAGAAGTCTTTCATGGGGTAGAAAATGTACATATTTGCTCATCTGGGTTAGTTTTGAAAATTTGAAGGGAATTAGCAATTTGTCCTCAACTTTCTTTTTTGACTTTCTGTATGAAACGTCAAACAGACACGGGTGCTCCTGCTAAATTTACATTATTTTTTCCTCCATTTCTTGGGTCCAAATAAATTGAAAATGAGCGCATTTAACTTCTCCCCCAACCCTTCCGCTGGCCTGCAGGTACAAACACACACACACACACAAAGAAGTGAATTAATCTCTCTCATTGGCTGTTGGGGATCGCCGATGTTAATTTCAGTCAATACTCATTTTACACAGCATGACTTGAATCGCAGACAGCTCCAGCAATTTAGCACACAAAATCTCACAGTCATCGGCGACTCATCAGCGCGTCTCTTAGAGTGCGTCTTTGATAGTTCACATTGTAGGTTTGCTACTAGCGTGAACAAGCACCGATTTGCCTGTGATTTCAGACATTTATCGTCTATTTCTCAAAACCAGTCGGCAGGTCAAAATTGGGGCTAAAATCATGCAGTCTGAACTTGGCATTAGAGCCCCTTTCAGTCAACCCGGGCTCATTGTGGAAACGTAGCCCAGCGGACGTTTCTGCGGACCGCGAGATACGTCCCGGAAGGTACGTATTCGAGCGTTTTTTGTTTTTGCGGATCTGCGAGAGGCCACTGTGCGCGCTTTTTCGCGTCTCGGGCGCCTCTCGGGAGCACGTGCCATTCGCGCCCGCGCCGTTCTCGCGCGAAAAGCCGCCGGATCGGCCGACCCGGCCGCCCTCTTCTTCCTCCTCCTCCTCCTCCTTCCCTAAACCCGAGCGACGGTTCGCAAAAGCCGTCCAGAAAAAAAAAAAAGCAAAAGCCCTCGTCTTCGATTTCGACCGCGTTTTCGGATCCCGCCGCGTTCTCGCCCTTATTTTTCTGATTCTGTTTTTCGTCTTACCTGATTTCCGGAACCGCTGTTCCCCTTCGGGGGGAACTCCAGCACTATAAGTGGATTTGATTGTTAAAATCCACGCATTGGGAGGTTCGGTTCAGAAGCTACTCGTCTGAAAGAGTATTGAACGGGCCAATTAAGAATGAATTGGCAGCGCAAGCCTGCGCAGGTGAGCGGCATAAGCAATCAACTGAGTATATAAGCTCACCTGGCGCCAGCAGACGCTATCCTTTTCGCTTCAGAGACTTTTCTGATCGAGCTTCATGAGGGTTCCTCCTGCTGTCTACAGCCACTTCGAGCGAACGAGTGTCTCCCGGTCCAGAGCGAGTCCACGCAGCGGCAGATGGTCGAGCTGGGTTTCTCCCTTGCCTGGCGTCCCTTTGGGTACGGTCCTCCAGAGCGGTGCGTATTGTTGCAAAGCATCCTAAAAGAGCAACACAGTCGTGCAGCACGTCCTTTTCAGGACGGCGCTCCGACTGTGCGTTTCTGGTTGCGGGGGTTTCCTGGCTCCGGATGATGGGCACGATCACTGCATTACATGTTTGGGGGTCCAGCATGTTAATGTGGTGCTCGGGGGCGGGTCATGTTGTCACTACGATGCCATGACCGTCGCGCAGTTGAGATCGCGGCAAACTCTCGTGAGAGAGCGAGCCACCCCAGTCGCCTCCTGTTCTGCAGCGGGCGCTCGGGCAGATCTGAGGGTTCCAGTGAGAGATAATCCGCCGCCTAAGGGCTCGCGGACCTCTCGCTCCTCCAAGTGCTCCATCCAAGCTTCGGGCGCTGGGAGTGATCCGTTCAATCAGATGGTAGCTCTCACGCTCGCTGTCACCGGAGATCAGATGTCCTCCGCGGCATCGGAGGGTGGGCTTTCATTGTCCGACGATGATCCGGACCCGCTCGCCCCCTTCGGGCAGGTGAGCGCTGTCAAAACGGATACTGAAACGGACGTGTTAGCCGTGCTTTCCCGGGCTGCTTCGGCCGTGGGTTGGAGATGGTTTATCCCCCAGCTCCGCGGCCGGACCGAGTAGAGGGGTGTTCCCTTCTTCCCGGCGACGCACAGTAGGCTCACGCGGTCTTAAAGAGCACCTTTTTTCTGCTCGTGCTGCGTGTCCCTCCCCCCTCACCACTCTTGGTGGTGGAGCAGCCAGGGGGTATGTGGCGATTCCTCAGGTTGAGTGTGCGATGGCGGTTAATCCGCGCAGCGCCTCTTCTTGGCGGGGTCTGCTTCGTCTCCCATCCAAAGCCTGTGAGTTTTCGGCTCCCTCGGAGCTAGAGCTTACAAAGCTACGGACCAGGCTGCATCCGCCTTGCATGCGATAGCCACCGTCCAGCGCTACCAAGCGCAGGCGCTGGCCGAGCTGCACGAGGGTGGGTCCAACCCAGGCTTATGAGCTTCGCACCGCAGCCGACTAAGCTCTTCGGACTACTAAGTCAGCTGCGTGTGCTCTGGGGAGGACAATGTCCACACTAGTGGTCCAGAAGCCCCACCTCTAACAAAACTTGGTTGATATGCGCGAAGTTGACAAAGTCCGCTTTCTTGACTCGCCCATATCCCAAGCTGGTCGGCGACACAGTCTGCGAATTCACCCAGGAATTCGAGGCAGTGAGAGAGCAGTCCGATGGGTGATGTCTAATCGGCGGCCCCGTAAGCCCGCTCCGCCCGCCGTGCCATCCATACCTGCTCCTCACCGAAGGCGCCCGCCTACGAGAGCTGCACCGCCCCCGCACTCGCCTCTGCCCAGAACGCCGCTAAGTCTGGCAAACCGCGAAGCGTCCCTGGGACAGGTCATCTGGAGAGGAGGGAACTTGCTCTTTCCCCGCTGGAGGGCGGGGCGCCATTTCCAACGGCACTTTTTACTGCCATGAAATGAAAGGGCACTTTTCCACTTCTCCGGAGGTGACAGCCCGAAATCTGCCAGTTTGAGCTCAGCTCTCTAGCTCGTAGGTTCGGTGCACTCCGCCAGTGGCTCACGGGCACTGCAGGCCCTGCCAGTCTGGGACGCGCCGCCTCTCAGCTCGCAAGGTCTGCATGCTCCGCCAGCGGCTCACGGGCGCTGGGGGGACGGTCTCCCTTCTCCCAGCCCCCAAGCCCCCCCTCCGGAGTCAGGGTGCGGAGCCAGAGCGAATCGCTCTTCTGTGGGACCCTCGCGCTCCCCGGATCAGCACACCTGCTCCGCGCAGGAGTCAGGGTGCGGAGCCAAAGCGAAACGCTCTCCTCCAGCTCTTCTGTGGGACCCTCGCGCTCCCCGGATCAGCACACCCGCTCCTCGCTGCCCCTCCGCGGGTACGTCAACGATTGCTGCGATGACGTCATTAGCGAGGGCTCTGCCTGCCTGGTTAGCGCGGGCCAGCCCCTCGCGGTGGCTCATACGCACGATCAGACTCGGCTACGAACTACAGTTCTCCAAACGGCCTCCCAGGTTTACGGGCGTGTATTTCACCAGGGTCAATCCCCTGTCCGCCCCTGTCTTGCGAGAAGAGATTGCTGCCCTCCTGGCGAAGGGTGCAATCGAGCAGGTACCTCCAGCCGAGATGGAGAGCGGGTTTTACAGCCCGTACTTCATCGTACCCAAAAAGAGCGGTGGGTCACGGCCAATCCTAGATCTGCGCGTTTTGAATCGCTGCCTTCACAAGCTGTCGTTCAGAATGCTTGGCCAGAGGCGCATCCTCCGATGCGTTCGTCCTCAGGATTGGTTTGCAGCCATAGACCTTAAGGACGCCTATTTTCATGTCTCCATTCTTCCACGCCACCGTCAGTTTCTGCGGTTTGCGTTCGAAGGTCGAGCATGGCAGTACAAGGTCCTCCCCTTCGGGCTCTCTCTGTCTCCGCGGGTCTTCACCAAACTCGCGGAGGGTGCCCTAGCGTCTCTGCGCCTTGCGGCCATCCGCGTACTCAATTATCTCGACGACTGGCTGATTTTAGCCCACTCTCGGGAGCAATTGACTGCGCACAGAGACGAGGTGCTCCGGCATCTCCGCCTATTGGGGTTGCAGGTCAACTGGGAAAAGAGCAAACTCGCCCCGGTGCAGAGGATCTCTTTTCTCGGGATGGAGCTGGACTCGGTCACCATGGTAGCGTACCTCTCCGGAGAGCGCGCTCGCCTGCTGCTGAACTGTCTGAGGGAGCTCGACAGCAAGTTAGTGGTCCCACTGAAATAT
Organism: Danio rerio; assembly: GCF_052040795.2. Lineage (NCBI taxonomy): Eukaryota > Metazoa > Chordata > Actinopteri > Cypriniformes > Danionidae > Danio > Danio rerio. Next base: position 64,183,377 of record NC_141027.1, read on the forward strand.
TTTCAGAGGCTCCTGGGGCATATGGCTTCCGCTGCAGCCGTCATGCCACTCGGATTGCTCCATATGAGACCACTTCAGCACTGGCTTCAAGATCGAGTTCCGAGACGCGCATGGCATGCGGGCACACACCGAGTCTCTGTTACTGCGCTGTGTCGCCGCACCCTCAGCCCCTGGAACGACCCCTCGTTCCTGCAGGCCGGTGTGCCTCTGGGACAGGCGTCCAGTCATGTTGTTGTTTCGACAGATGCTTCCAGCACAGGCTGGGGAGCCGTGTGTCGCGGGCATGCAGCTGCGGGCCTGCGGGTAGGTGCCCAGCTGCAATGGCACATCAATCGCCTAGAGCTGTTGGCAGTGTTCCTTGCTCTCCGCCGTTTTTCTCCATCGCTGGGGCAGCAACACGTGCTGGTCAGGACGGACAGTACGGCGGCGGCAGTGTATATCAACCGCATGGGGGGTATGCGCTCTCGCCGCATGTCTCAGCTCGCCCGCCGTCTGCTCCTCTGGAGTCACCCGCGGCTGAAGTCGCTGCGCGCCATTCACATCCCAGGTATGCTCAACCGTGCAGCCGATGTGCTCTCACGGCAGCAGATTCACTCTGGAGAATGGAGACTCCACCCCAAGTCTGTTCAGCTGATATGGGCGCGATTCGGGGAGGCCCAGATTGATCTGTTTGCTTCCCCCGAGAACGCTCATTGCCAGTTGTTTTATTCCCTGACCGAGGGCTCTCTCGGCACGGATGCACTGGCCCACAGCTGGCCTCGGGGCGTACGCAAGTATGCGTTTCCCCCAGTGAGCCTGATCGCGCAGTTAATGTGCAAGGTCAGGGAGGACGAGGAGCAGGTTTTGTTAGTTGCGCCCCTCTGGCCCAACCGAACCTGGATATCAGAGCTCTCCCTCCTCGCGACGGCCCTCCCTTGGCAGATCCCTTGAGAGAGGACCTACTTTCTCAGGGACAAGGCACCATCTGGCACCCTCGTCCCGATCTCTGGAACCTCCACGTGTGGTCCATAGACGCGAGGAAGACTTAATAACCTGCCGCCTGCGGTGGTTGATACCATCACTCAGGCTAGAGCTCCCTCCACGAGGCGCGCCTACGTCCTGAAGTGGAGTCTATTCACTGAGTGGTGTGTCTCTCGCAGAGAAGGCCCCCGATCTTGCCAGATCAGTGTTGTGCTCTCTTTCCTTCAAGAGAAGCTGGACAGCAGGCTGTCGCCCTCCACTCTCAAGGTTTACGTTGCTGCCATCTCCGCTCACCATGACGCGGTGACTGGCGGCACCGTGGGAAAGCATAACCTCATCATCCGGTTCCTCAGAGGCGCTAATCCAACTCGCCCCCCTCTCACGCCCTTTTGGGATCTCGCCCTCGTTCTCACGAGCCCGCGATTTGATCCCTTCGAGCCACTTGATACAGTATCTTTAAGATTTCTGTCCCTGAAGACAGCTCTGCTGGTCGCGTTGGCCTCCATTAAGAGGGTCGGGGACCTGGAGGCATTTTCGGTCAGTGACTCGTGCCTGGAATTCGGGCCGGGATTTTCTCACGTTATTCTGAGACCCCGCCCGGGTTATGTGCCCAAAGTTCCTACCACTCCTTTTAGAGATCAGGTAGTAACCCTGCAAGCGCTGCCCCCGGAGGAGGCAGACCCAGCCCTGTCCTTACTTTGTCCAGTTCGCGCTCTGCGCATTTATGTGGACCGTACTCAGAACTTTAGATCTTCTGAGCAGCTCTTTGTCTGTTATGGCGGACGGCAGCAGGGAAGTGCTGTGTCTAAACAACGTTTATCCCACTGGATTGTGGAGGCCATTTCATGTGCTTATTTGAGCAGAGGCCAGCCGCGCCCCCCAGGAATGCATGCGCACTCCACTCGGAGCGTTGCATCCTCTTGGGCGTGTGCGCGTGGCGCTTCTTTAACAGACATTTGTAGAGCTGCGGGCTGGGCGACACCCAACACATTTGCAAGATTTTATAATCTGCGAGTGGAGCCGGTTTCCTCAAGGGTGTTAGGTACCTTTGGTGATTGAGGAAACAACTCGGTAGGTGTTGTACACGCTTGTGGTGCCTTTTTTCCCTAACACGGAGAGATGTGCACCCTCCTGTCTGTCAGTAAAGTTCCCCATTTGGTGAGCCCTGCAGATTCCTCCGAGGCCCCCAGCACTGACTCAGCGGAGGAGTCACTTGCTGGCCCATTACGTAGTAGGTCTGCCCGCTGGTCAGCCCGCGTTTTGGGTATAGGTGCCTGCTATGGCCGATCCCCGCTGGTGATCCCCAAATGCTTTTTCCGCCATGGTTAAGTTCCCCCCCTGGGCGGACCCGTGCTTTCCCTATCTGCTAACCACCTTTTATGCACACTCCCCCTTTTCAGGGTTAGTCCATATGTAATTCCATTTGTTTCCCCCTATTGGGTGCGGATGGTCTCCGCAGCGTCCTCCCTACTGGGATGGCACGCTTCCCAACGTACTGTCGTGTATTCCTAGAATTATCTAGACGCTAGCGACTCCCAAAAAAGATACCTATTCCGTAAAACTTCTTTTGAAGTAGGATAAGTTAGGGCCAAGGGCACGTTGGAGGACCACGCCTCTCGTGATCTGGGTGCGTCACGCTTGCCTGACCGCTCTCTCATGGTGGGTGTTGGTAAGGTGCAGTCATTATGGCGCTTTCAATGGGCTCCCAATGCGTGGATTTTAACAATCAAATCCACTTATAGTGCTGGAGTTCCCCCCGAAGGGGAACGTTCGAGGTTACTAAAGTAACCCTTCGTTCCCCGAGGAGGGGAACGGAAGCACTATACTCCGTCGCCATAATGACTGTCCCTTAGCTGTTAAAAGTCTCTTCAGCTGAAAAAGGATAGCGTCTGCTGGCGCCAGGTGAGCTTATATACTCAGTTGATTGCTTATGCCGCTCACCTGCGCAGGCTTGCACTGCCAATTCATTCTTAATTGGCCCGTTCAATACTCTTTCAGACGAGTAGCTTCTGAACCGAACCTCCCAATGCGTGGATTTTAACAATCAAATCCACTTATAGTGCTTCCGTTCCCCTCCTCGGGGAACGAAGGGTTACTTTAGTAACCTCGAACGTTCCCCGGACTCGATCCCGGTCGTCATCCCCGCGGCCGGCTCCGCCTCCTCCGGGGCCTCCGCTCCGCCGACGCAACGCTGTGAGCTAAGTGGACAAAACTGGTTGCAACGGGAAAGCCCTTCCACTCGGAGGCGAGCCGTCGGCCGGCGAACGCGAAGAGGAGGAGTGGAGCGGTGCCACACCGCCCCACAGCGTTCGCTCGAAAAAAAACTAAATGCGTCCGTACGTACCTCCGGCCACGTAAATAGCAGTCTCCAGAAACGTCCGCGGGGCTACGTTTCCAGAATGAGCTTGGGTTGCTTTAAGTCACAACTGGCTAAGCTTTAACTTTCACAATACTGGTGCAACAGGCCCCTGAAGTCATAACAAAGCCATTTATAAAATTATGCACAGAATTGTTCAAAATTTATTTTAAGATAATTTTGCAAAAGTGCATAAATGCAATTCAGAGTAAACAAATATGCGCACAAGAGCCCATGCAAACATCTCTCTTCCAGATGTGATGTTTATAAATAGCAAATGATCTCCAAATGCTGTCAGATCTCCACATTGTAAATGCTACTAATTAATATCATCCGACATAACATCCGTAGTTCTTTGCTTAAAAATGACAAACACAAACATTTTTTATAAAATTTAAGTCTGAAATTGAGGTCTTGTGGGTTGAAGTAAAAGTTTTGCATAGACCAGAGATGCTCAAAATAGGGCCCGCGGGCCAAACTTGGCCCATTGTAACTGTTGATTTGGCCCACCATCCCTTCTGAGAGGAGAGAGAGAATGAAGGAGAGGGTTGGGGCGAATGCCTTTAACACAGAGATCGCCATTTTTACTTTGACGTGACCTTTTATGTTTGTTTTATTGTTGAGCTACCAAAAAAGCAAACTGAAATTAAATGTTTCAATTAAATGTAAAGGAATCTGAGTTGTTAAAAAGTAAATGCCGTCACTCTATGGATAGAGACCTATGCAGAAGACATCAGCAAGCAAATCATGGCAAAAACTAGTGTAATTCTGTTATTAATGTTTTGTTTTTACTGAAATAAGTCCATTATGAATATATATATTATATATATATTTTATATTAGTTAATATAAAGCAATGATTTCTAGTCATTGCAAAATATTAAATGAATAAGGAATTTACCCATGGCAACTGTATTCCCTTCATAAGAAAAAATTGGGCATCCCTGGCATAGACCATTAAAGGAAAATTATATATAATTTTATGATTATGATCATGTACAATTCATGATTATGGTCAAAAAATATTGTATTTACTGTAAAATAGTGTATTTACGTTTTACATATGCCGCTCACGTTTGCCATTAATTTACTAATACAAATATATGTAGTCACAATATAACTGATATCTGATTATGATATTTGATATATTTGATTACTTTTTTAAATCAGTATTGTTAGTGTTTAGCATATTTATAAGCTACTGTGCTCCAAAACAGTGACAAAATTTAGATGATATAAAATTAATATAAACATGTAAGGCTTGTAGTTTGTCAATTCCACTGAAAAAAAGAGGAGGAGCTACACTATGTATCTCATAGTGTTTCGAATGAAATGTCAAATGAAAATGCACATTTCAAAGCACTTTACAGGATCTTTAATAATAAATCTGGCCACACTGCACAATCAAGGTCAAATTAAGAATTTGCTCACCATCAAGCTCACCATTAAGAACCCATTAAGACTAAGACATTTATTTTAGTAAACTACTAATTTGCTGCTAGCAAGTTTTTCCACAACTTATTGGTGGATTCACTTTTTATTTGAACGTTAAGTATTGTTAATAAAAGTATCTTGTATTTAAAACATTAATCATTAGTTATGCCATACTGTAAGTTATGTTGTGGTATTTTAGATATTTCTTCAAGTGAATTTGATGTCTGCAAGTCTAGTCTTGATCTTGAATTGGTCTCATTTTGCCTTAGTCTTGGTCTTTTGGTTGGCGTGTGAATTTGCCTACTACTCAGTGGGTGCTGCATTTGAATTTTAATTTACTACTGGATTATTAATAAAGTCTGTTCTATACAGTATGAATGTGAGCAGAATGGAACTCAGTCATACTACATCTGCCATTTTGTCATGATCACGTGACCTACCTTTGTCAGTTGTGTCTCTTCACTTCCATTTATAAATTCGGTGCATCATGAGATAGCATAGCATGCCTCGGATGTGCACTTCAGAATATCACCGTAAGTGTTAGTAATATAGACATACTACCATTAAGTATGGTAGTATGTAATTTTGACACAGCCTTGGTCTCACTTTAGGTGCTCTTCAATACAACACTGCATACTACTAACCTGGTAATTACCCTGTTATGACTATATTGTCCATACATATACATATGTATATGAAACAAGTTTGTAAAATGAAGTGCTTTTTTAATAACATTTCAGAGATTCTACTTATATCCCATTTTCCATCTACTGCTTATCAGAAGTAGGCAAATTTAAATGCAGATCACAGCAAAATCCTGCGTGAATCCTCTTTTATTCAGCTCTAAAGTGTTGTTTTGCATGCAGGTGTGTAACAGTAATGGGAACTGCCACTGTAGCCGTGGATGGGCTCCCCCCTTCTGTGAGAAACCAGGTCTCGGGGGAAGTGTGGACAGTGGACCTGTGCAGTACGACAGTGAGTTCACCTTCAACTTTCACTGCACATATGCCTCCCCTCTCGCTCTTCTTTAATCTGTCTTATAGATAGATTTATCTGAGATTTTATCACTCCCTCTCTCTTTCTCTCTCCATCTTTCACACTGTCCCTTTCTTCCTCACACCTCTTATCAGATGTCACCTTGACCATTAATCTCTACAGTTCAGCTTTTCTTCCTAGAACTCAAGGCAATGATATCTTTGCTGTGTTGAAACATTTCAAGTGCAAATCTAAGCATTTTTCTAAATGTAAGAGCCGCTCTTTTCATTTACTGCCGTCAACAGTTTCATGAAGAAACTTTCCAATGAAGAAACTTTTCAATGTATTTTTAATAGTATACTTACTGTTAGCCACTGTTAGTTAACTTACTTATAGTTACTGTTTATTGTAGTGTTACATAATAGATTTGAATAAGAAAATTGGATGTGTAGTGTGTGTATATATATACTGTATATATATATTTGCGAGGCACTGGGTTGCTGGTTCGAACCTCGGCTCAGTTGGGGTTTCTTTGTGGAGTTTGCATGTTCTCCCTGCCTTCATGTGGGTTTCCAGTAAAAACTTGCTGGATAAGTCCAAGTGGTGCTCGCTGCAGAGCCATTTGAGGAGAGGTGAGCTCCAGAGAGGGGGAGCTTAAGCTTGAGCTCCACCTTTTTTGCACTTCTTCTACGAGTGATGTCACTGGGGGTAGGGTTAGGGGTGGGGTTGGTGTACGCATTAAAACAGCTTACAGGAGGAGGAGCGACAGCTCATGCTCCCCCTCTCTGGAGCTCACCTCTCCTCAAATGGCTCTGCAGCGAGCACCCTCTCGGATAAGTTATATATATATATATATATATATATATATATATATATATATATATATATATATATATATATATATATATAATTCATTCATTCAATTTCTTTTCAGCTTAGTCCCTTTATTAACCAATTTATCCAGCATATGTTTTACATGCTCTTCCTGCTGCAACCCACTACTGGGAAACACCCATACACTCCCATTCACACACATACGCTACAGTCAATTTTACAGACAATTTAACTTACCCAACTCACCTGTAATGCTTGTCTTTGGACTGTGGGAGAAACTGGAGCACCCGGAGGAAACCCACGTGAACACAGGGAGAACATGCAAGCTATCCACTGCGCCAACATGCCACTAGTTGTATTAATAAGTATACTTTAAAACATATTCTGAAATAGTTTGTAGTTCTTTCTGCTGTGGCGAGTGGCAACCCCTGATAGGGACTAAGCTGAAGGAAAATGAATGAATGAATGATTAAAATGATCCCAAACATTTAAACAGTAGTGTAAATGTTAGTGGTTTCCAGAATCGTTACAATTAAATACATTTTTGTAAAAATAAAAGGCTAAATTCTTGGCAATCTGACATTTAGTTGTTAAAATAAAAATTCCCAGTTAATAATTCTTCCTGTTCATGCGTCACACTGGGAAATGAAGGTCAAGTTGCACTGCATTAACTGGTTACATGCTGCCAGTTTTAGTAATGCAGCAGGCCATTTGGGTACTATACTAAAAAAGTAATGTGATGGTGTGCTATTTTGAACGTAGCCAAAGAAGTTATTATAGCACAGCGCAAATACAGCGCGCACAAGATCTATTATTCAGAGTGGCAGATATTTGGCAAGCACTTCTCTTTGTGTTTGCTGTTGACCCTTGTATAACAGTAGCTGTACGTTCTATATCTGTCCTCAGGTCAGGTGGGATTGGTTGTCGGGCTGCTCTTTGCTTTTCTAGTGCTTCTCCCTGCTGTACTTATTGCCTTCTACTGCGTCAAGATAAAAAGCTCCTACTACCACAAGTGGAGGAAACAGCGAGAGAAGAGCAAAGCCAGCAGGTATTACTGCAGCCACACACAAATACACACACATACTTGAATATATGGTTTGTGAGGTCGTTAACTTGATCTGATTTTAATGCAATAATGTGCACCTTTTTATAGCTGCTTTGAAACAATATATTTTGTAAAAAGCACTATACAAATGAACTTGAATTTAATCAAATTAATTTGTATTGAATTGAATTGAATTGGATTGAATTGACTCTCAATAGACGTAATGTATTTTAAGGATCATTTTAAGGTATGTAACATTGGTCCTAGTGTATTTCCTGTATTACGTTTTGAATTTTAATAGCTTCCAAGGATCCTAAAAGGTCCACATATTGATAAATAATGTTATGGCAGCCGTTTTAACATGATTAAATTACCTCTAGTTTGGTAAGAAGCAGAGATGTTCATAGGTCAGTGAAATTAAAATGGTCTATACTATTAAAACTGCTAGCCCTACTTCTAAACCCAACCCTCACTGAAAACCTGTGTCAAATTATAAACGTCAAAAACCCTGTTACGGATGATTTTTAGGAGTTTGAAATACGGGAACACAAGGCTTGTCCTCGTAAACTACCTTAATACATATACAATAATACCTAATGAGTACAACGAGGCCATAGTGATAATATTAAACAATTTTGTGTCCTCTTAAACCCCATAAACCAGTACACATACAGTTAGGTCTATAAATATTTGGACATCGACACAATTTTAACATTCTTGCTCTATAAACCAATACAATTGGTTTTATATTTAACCAACAAGATGTGCTTTAACTACAGACTAATTGCTTTAATTTGAGGGGATTTACATCTAAAACAGGTGAACGCTGTAGGATTTACTACAGTTTGCATATGTGCCTCCCACTTGTTAAGGGCCCAAAAGTAATTGGACAGAATAATTATCATAAATCAAAATTTCACTTTTTAATATTTTTTTACAAATACTTTGCAGTCAATTATAGCCTGATGTCTGGAACGCAACTACATCACCAGACGTTGAGTTTTATTCCTGTTGGTGCTCTGCCAGTTCTCTAAAGCAACTGTCTTCAGTTCCTTCTTGTTCTTGGGGCATTTTCCCTTCAGATTTGTCTTCAGCAAGTGAACTGCATGCTCAATCGGATTCAGGTCAGGTGATTGACTTGGCCACTGCACAAACTTCCACTAATTTTCTATCCAAAACTCTTTGGTTCCTTTTGCAGTATGCTTTGGGTCATTCTCCATTTGCACTGTGAAGCGCCGTCCAATGAATTATGAAGTATTTGGCTTAATATGAGCAGAAAATATTGCCTAAAATACTTTTAAATTCATCCTGCTGCTTTTGTCAGCAGTCACATCATCAATAAATGTGAAGAGAACCAGTTCCATTGACGGCCATAAATGCCAACGCCGTGACACTACTACTACTATGCTTTGCTGCTTATGATCATGAGCAGTTCCTTTCCTTCTTCATACTCTTCTCTTCTCATCACTCTGGTATAAGTTGATCTTGATCTCATCTGTCCATAAAATGTTGTTCCAGCACTGTGAAGGCTTTTTTTTAGAAATCTAATCTGGTCTTCCTTTTTTTTTTTTTGAGGCTCACCAATGGTTCACATCTTGTGGTGAACCCTCTGTATTCACTTTGGTGTAGTCTTCTTTTGATTGTTGACTCTGACACACATACATCCACCTCCTGAAGAGTGTTTTTGATCTGGCCAACTGTTATAGGCGTTTTCTTCACCAGGGAAAGTATTGTTCAGTTGTCCATCACGGTTGTGTCTATGGTCTTACGGGTCCTTGGGTGTTGCTTAACTGATAGTAACAGCTCTTTGGATCACATCTTGAGAGTTCACAGTAACGGATTCCAAATGCAAAATGAACTCTGAAATGAACTTGAAATTAATTCTGGACCTTTTGTTTACTCAATGTATATAGGATAATGAGGGAATAACACATACCTGGCCATAGAACAGCTTAGAAGCCAATTTCCCAATTACTTTTGGACCCTTAACAAGTGGTAGGGACATATGCAAACTATTGCAATTCCTACAGAGTTCACCTGATTTGGTCAGTCTGCAGTTAAAACACATCTTGTTCATTTTAAATTGATTAAGTTGGTGTATAGAGCTAAAAATGTTACAATTATGTCAATGTCCAAATACTTATGGACCTAACTTTATAAACACACTTGCACAGCTATCTTTATTGTGACTTTGCATAGATGTAATGTTTTTTAGAACTTTACAGACTGTATTGCCTATTCCCCTTCCCCCATGAACCATTCTGCTTTTCTACAGTTTCAAAATACTTTATTCTATGGGATTTGTCAATGTAATCTCTGGTCTTTGTAGGTGTAAGTGAAGAAAAAAATCTCCCCATAGGGGGCTCGTCCGGGATATATATATATATATATATATATATATATATATATATATATATATATATATATATATATATATATATATATATATATATATACAGTATATATATATATATATATATATATATATATATATATATATATATATATATATATATATATATATATATATATATATATTTTTTTTTTTTTTTTTTTTTTTTTTTTTTTTTAAATACCATCTACTGGTATTGTTATACTTGTTAGGACATGGAACACACACACAGACACAAGTAGTGCCTTTACTTGGCATTCATATCTTTTACTATTTTGTATGTATTTTGTTGTACATTGTTTATGCATATCCACTCCATCTACATTTTTATTATTACATTTAAATGGGTTCATAAAATTTCAAAAACTGAAATATTTCCTTATATACAGTTCTTCATGAAGCTCAGATGTGTCCTGTTTCTTTTGATCATCTCTAGGTTTTATTTTTATACCTATTATGCAAATGAATTTGATTGAACATGATTTTAGAAAGGTACAGTTGTTTGTATTGGTCTGAACTGCACGGCGGAAAAAGCAAAAAGGTCTTTGAAGTCTGTCCATAAAACATGCTTGAGCATTCAACATTGCTAGAGGTGCAGTGGCTTTTGGTGCCTTCAGAGAGATGAAGTTTTGAGGCATTCATGCTGAAACTTGATGTTTAGGTAAATTGGGGGGTTGAATCACCCATTGAATATACGCTGTGAGCGAGAGAATAACTGAACTGAATTGAGCAATTTTGATCACACCGACTAGTACCTACTGTGACATGCTGAGCAATTCAGCACAGTATTTTCTTCTTGGTGCAGATTGTGTGACTGATTTCTAGAGTTCTTTTTTCTTTGATTCTGGGGGGAAAAAGCAACAGCAGCATATTCTTATATTCTTTCCTAAAGCAAATCTGTCTTAAGGATATTTCTCTTGGATAACAAACTGCCTCTGCTGCTGGAGTCCTCTGATTATGTGGCTATTGCAATATCGAAAACCAGAATGCATTTTTTTTTTTGAAGATGAATAATCACTTCTGCTGAGTAGGTACACACCCTGGGATACATTTAAATTTAGTTTTGCATTTTTGAAGCAGGACTTGAATTGCTCTCAAACTATTGCTTTCTTTATATTGGATATTTCGTAAGTGAAAAAAAAAAAAGATATGCTACTTTAAATGGATGCTGATTTATCTGTGCACCATTTGATTTATTTTATAGAAATAGACTTTTAGGAGCATTTTTATTGAATAAACATCAATAAAAGGAAATGGACTAGTCAGTATAAATGGGCTCTTTCAAGCCAAGGTTGATAGAAAATAGGAACAAAACTCTCTCTATTCTTTCTCAAATGGCTGATAACAATGTACTTCTGGGAATTTTCTTTTGAAGCAATATAGATGTCACTGCTTTTGTGAGGAGAGACCTTTTCAGGAATTGTAGTTTAAAATTTAGTTGGAAAAGCATCCATTGCTGAGGCTTTACCACTTTTCAGCTGATTAATATCATTATAATAGCAGGCACATTTCTTCAGCAGATATTGGTTTCTCAAGAATGTCATCATTCCCATATCCAATATGTGAATTTCTCTGTTCAAGGAGGAGCTCATGCTGACTTTCCGGATTATACTTTTGGGGGTAAAAAGTGAATTGGTCAATCTTCCTTTGATCTATGATGCTTTTCTTTTCTGAAACCAAGATACCAAATCCACTTTGAAGACTAAATGTGTTTTTATGAATGTGTTGGAATTGTGTTTTTTTTTTTTTCTTTATTGTAGCTCTTCTGTTTATCACTCAAGAAATAATATAATATTATATAATATAATATAATATAATATAATATAATATAATGTAATATAATTTAATATTATATTCAATATGACCCTGGATAAAAATACATTGTAAAATTTTAAAAAGTTTTGTTAGAGTATTAAGTAAAGATCATGTTCCATGAAAATATTTTGTAATTTTCAAGTGCAAATATATCAAAAACCTAATGTTTGATTCATATTTTGCTTTGCTAAGTACATAATTTGGGCCATTTTAAAAGTGATTTTCCCAATACAATACAATTTTCCCAATACGAAACAGTTAGGTTAGAAAGAGTAAATAAAATGTAATTTAAGAACATATTATTTTGAGTAAATATATCAATGAAATTTTTATTTATTCAGCTTCAGATTATGTATTGTTCTCAGTGTCAGAAAAAAAAGGATTTTGTTTTGTGGTCACATACAGACTTTTCCATCATTACGTTTAAACACGTTCAGTAAAGTTACACATTAGGAGTTTTACAAAGAAGCACTGTTATTTTACAGACTTTTCCTAGATCATTACGATTGAACACCATCAATAAAGTGACAGCACTAAAAGTTCAAGAGAAAACAATGTTATTTGACAGAATTTTCCCTAAATCATTACGATTAAACACCTTCAATAAAATGTCAAGATATGCTCAAGGTTGTACTTAAACAGTTTTATTTTGGATAAAAAAGTGTGGAAAAAACAACATACTGTACAAGATACAACTGATTAAAATTCTCACAACCTTAAAATTACAAGAATAAAAAAAAAAAAAAAAAAAAAAAAAAAAAATATATATATATATATATATATATATATATATATATATATATATATATATATATATATATATATATATATATGTTAGCATGGTCATAAACCTTAATATAGCGAGGTGCACAAGTAGTTACAATTTGTTACTTTAATTTTACATAATTTTAAATGTACTTAAAATGTTACCGTAATTTGTCATTAATTATATCATTCATAAACCAAAAGTCTAGCTGTTAATTTATACATATTATTTTTAATAAAACTTTAAATAACTAAAAAAAATTATAAATTTGTAATAATTATACAGTAATTTTCTTGTATAATAAAACAAAAATTACAGTAATTTGTCTTTAATGATGAAGTACCTGAAATGAAAGTCAAACTGTTAATTTAGAGAGATTGTCGAGTTTTGAATATAGTTTGAAATGACAAAAATTACTGTAAAAATTTAGAGATATTTTCTGTTAAATTAGGATATTTTTTAAAGTGTATACTGTATACAGTTGAAGTCAGAAGTAGTGGCAACACTTTACAATAAGGTTCATTAGTAAATGCATTTACTAACATGAATTAATCATGAACAACACTTGTACAGCATTTATTAATCATAATTGAACATTTACTAATGCATTATTAACATTCAAGTCCATGCTTGTTAACATTAGTTAATGCACAATGAGTTAACATGAACTAACAATGAACAACTGTATTTTCATTAACTAACGTTAACTAACATGAACTAATACAGTAGTGAATGTATTGTTCATTGTTTCTGCCCATTAGTAAATGCATTAATTAACATTTACTAATGAACCTTATTGTAAAGTGTGATCGAATTATTTACCACCACCCCCCCCCCCTTATGTTATTAGAGCTTATATTATTTATTTATTTATTTTTTATTATTATTTTTTTATATATTTCTCAAACAATGTTCAACAGAGCAATGACATTTTCACATTATGTCTGATAATATTTTTTTCTTCTGGAGAAAGTCTTATTTCGGCTAGAATAAAATCAGTTTTAAATTTTTCAAAGCCATTTAAAGGTCAAAATGATTAGCCCCATTAAGCTATATATTTTTTTCGATTGTCTACAGAACAATCATTATACAATAACTTGCCTAATTACCCTAACCTGCCCAGTTAACCTAATTAACCTAGTTAAGCATTTAAATGTCACTTTAAGCTGTATAGAAGTGTCTATAAAAATATGTAGCAAAATATTATTTACTGTCATTAAGACAGAGATAAAAAAATAAATCAGTTATTAAAAATGAGTTATTAAAACTATTATGTTTAGAAATGTGTTAATTCTGACTTCAACTGTATATTGTGTGTGAAAGATCTATGAAACCAGTCTATGTTTCTGAGATACATTTTGCTTTTAAACAATTATTTTGTGACCTTTTAAATGAAATAATAATAGCTGGTGGTGTCTCTCATCTCCTCTTTTTAAAGTGTATGATTAGTTCAGCTGTCCGTGTCCTTTGAAATCTAATTGTGAGATCATTCGGTACATTTGCTGAAAACAGCAGCTGCATTGAGAATACTGATATCTCTTCAATCTGAGTCTGATTCACCAGTTGTTAAAATATTTAAGTTAGCTCACATTAGGTATTATCCTGGTCATGTTTGGAATGATGTGATTCTCCATGGTTGCAGTTTTACATGCAAAGAGTTCCACTCAAATACAATCTAATACACCAAAAACTGATTTACTAACAGATGCAGTTTTATTTGTAATGGGTTTTGAGCAAGATTAGAACTTGCAAACAATTGTACCTAAAAGGTTAGTTTACACAAAAAAAGGTAACTTATCAATATTTACTCTCTTCATGTTTTTTTAAATGTCTATAGCAGGGGTCACCAATCTCGGTCCTGGAGGGCTGGTGCCCCTGCAGGGTTTAGCTTCAACTTGCTTCAACACACCTGCCTGTATGTTTCAAGTATACCTAGTAGGACCTTGATTAGCTTGTTCAGGTGTGTTTGATTAGGGTTGGAGCTAAAATCTGCAGGACACTGGCCCTCCAGGAACAAGTTTGGTGACCATTGGTCTGTAGCTTCATTTCTCTTGTAAAAAAATAAAAGTAAAAAAAACAAGATAAATGTGTCTGATCACACAAAAAGTCACACAAAATCATCAAAACATTTTAGTCACTAAAATTATTTAACATATCATATATATATATGATTCACTGAAGGATGTTTTACAAATTACTAACATTACCGAAAAAGTAGCGCCTCCGATTGTCAACAGCCTCGTTTCTACATGCCTAAAGTGAGCAAGCCAGGGCGAGCCAGGACCAGTCTCATTTCCACTGTCACTTCTGGCGTCTAATCGGTCCAAAGCGGGGCTTCCTTTGGAATACCTTGGGCCAAAGAGGGCCAGCTGGGGATTTGGGGCGGAGAGAAAGGAGAGGTGGGCTTTGCCTGAGTCTGGTAAAGATGGCATGTCACCATTACTCTATTTTTCCGATCGCATATGAGTACATGAGACAAACAAATAAATAAATAAATAAATAAATAAATAAATAAATAAATAAATAAATAAATAAATAAATAAATAAATAAATAAATAAATAAATAAATAAAGGAAAGGACAGGAAAAACATAGGTCGGTTTAAGATTCCATAAAACACCTTATAGGCTAGGGGTCTTTTTGCTTATGTTTCTCTTTTAAATGTGAGGCTATTGCAAAAATAATCAAGTTTTAATTTATAAGGGACATTTCTTGCTGCATCCTCCTTGATGCTTCAATAACGCATAATAATCTCTACACCATATTAAAGACACAGTAGTCAGTAAAGGTTGTCAAGAGTTTTTGTCAACTGACAGTGGAAATCCGACTATTGTATAATTGTATAAGCTTCTTAAAAGTATGCTTAAATCTAAAACAAGTTCAAATATAGTATCTGAATATATATATTAAGCACCCAAGCATACATATACTTAAAAAATTAAACTATATTTAAACTAAACTATTTAAACTGTGTTTATTTTGTGTATGGTCACCTTTTAGGCAAACTTGGAAATTTAAATGTCTAGAATCTGTCCTATGGTCTCAATGGACATGGTTAAAACATGGTTAAAATCCAAGTGAGCAGATGTCTAAACCCTCCATGATTTGAACCATCTTAAGCACAGTCTAATATACAGAAACTGTTGCACTGAATGTTAGTTTGTTGACTTAGTTGGCATAGCTTACTGTATTATGGGAGTTCATCTAAATTTAGAAAGCATTTTAGAAAGTTCAATTTTAGACAATTTTTATAATGACTTGATAAAGTCATCAGACTTACTCTGAGTTGAGATCTGCACATGATAAAGACTTGCTTGTAAAAAAATAAATAATGCGTAACAGCACAAAGCACCATTTGACTACTGCTATGAGCATAGCGTAGCTGAAGTGAAGCATAATGCTAAGTAGGTTATGCTCAGCAACAGGCTTTAGAATTGGCAGGCAACACAACAGAGTTTGAGTAAAGCCAAATATAGTCTGATCCTTCAAAAAGATTCTTCATTTAGTGTCAGAATGACCTGGAGCACAAAAACAAGATGATGCTGGAACAGCTTTGGGACAATAAATGTCCTTGAGCTTTCTAGCTTAAATGACCCCATAGAAATACTATGGGCAAGCCTTTCACAGTTATGCTGACAAAGTTGCAAGGACGAACGGGAAAAAAAAAATCCAGGTGTGCAAAGCTGGGAGAATGGCATCCAAGAAGACCTCCTGCTGCCATGTGCCATACACTGCTATACAGGCTCTGAATACTAATCAAAAAGAACAGATTTCAGATCATAGATACACACTGAAATAATGGTTTACATGCACATATTATGTCAAAGGAAATTAATAATTAAGTCCATCCTTAACTAATACTTAAATGGTTTTGATTTCAAAATGTTGAACATACATGCTCAAAAAATATATATTAATTGTTTAGTTTATATATATTTTTTCCCGAATAGCATACCAAGACATTTGTGTTATCCTACATCTGACATGCACATTTGACTGAAAATCTGAATCTTGTGCTCAAACTGAATTTTGTGTTTTAACAAAAAGTTAGAGAGATAAAAAAGCATTCACTACTACTGCTACTACTACTACACATCCACCACTTCTGATACCACTATACCAACGACATCTTCTACTACAGATACAACTTCAGCTACTACTACAAAAACCCCAACTACAACTACAACCGCTACTACTACTACGACTACTACTTCACCAATTGCAACAACTACACCAACCTGTATATTGACAATGGTAGAAATACTTGTAATAATGATAATGAGGATATAGCAGGACAAGTCAGGACAGTAATAATAATAATCATGATAACAAAAGTATAAGTAATAATATTAATGATAATAGTGAGGAGGTGAGGGGGGGTAGGGAATTCAGGAATGATAATAATAATAATAATAATAATAATAAATTAAAAAAAAAATAATAATAATAATAATTAAAAGAAAAAGGAAAGAGAAGAAATTGAAGATTAGAAAATGAAAAAAATAGAAAAGGAAGGGAAGGGAAAGAAACAATAGAAGAAGAAAAGGAAAATAAAAAATAAAGGAAGTGGAAACAAATAGCAGCAGACAAAACAATGAGAATATTAAGAGAAGAAAAAAAAACATTACTATAACAATGATAATATGCAGATAGTACCGGCCAATCGGCTGACCGCCCTCCTCTTTCCCTGAACCCAACCAATTTTACCGATTGACCCGCCCGCCCGCCCGCTCGCTTCCCTAAACCCGAGCAACAGTTTACAAAAGCCGTTCAAAAAAAGAAAAGCCCTGATTTTTTTTTTTCTACCGCGTTTTCGGATTTCACCGCATTCTCACCCTGTTATGAAACTCGTTCACTTAATTTTTGGGATTCTGTTTTTGTCTTACCTGATTGCTGGAACTGCTCTTCCCCGGACTCGAAACCGATCGTCGTGGTCAACTCCTCCTCTCTGCATCTCGAGCCTGCTGACGTTACACGGTGAGCTGAGTGGACAAACGGGTTGCAGCGGGAAAGCCCTTCACAAGGAGGTAAGCGGTCAGCTGGCAAGCGCGAAAGGGAACAGCGTCACACCGCCCCGCAGCGTTCGCTTGAAAAAAATAAATGCAGCCGTACGTACCTCCCGGGACGTATTCCGCTGTCTCCAGAAACGTCCACGGGAATACGTTTTCAGAATGAGCTTGGGTTGAAGAATTAAGGTAATACTATGATGAATTATTATTATTAATAATAATAATAATAATAATAATAATAATAATAACTTTCCTTGAGATGAGTTGCGGCTCGAAGGGCATCTGCTGCGTAAAAACGTGCTGGATAAGTTGGCGGTTCATTTAGCTGTGGCGACCCCGGATTAATAAAGGGACTAAGCCGACATGAATGAGTGAATGAATGAATTAATTAATAAATGAATGAATGAATGAACGAACAAATGAATGAATGAATTAATTAATTAATGAACAAATGAATAATAAAAAGAATGAAAGAGGAGGAACAATAAACGTGACTACAATATACTAACGCCGATAATAATAATGATAATATTAATAATAATAATAATAATAATAAAACGACAACAGCTTTAACAATGATTTGAGGTGGTTGAAGATATAAGATCAACATTGAAGTGTACAGTGTTTGTCAATTGTTTTATGATGCATTAAATAAGTATGACATGTGGTATGGATCAATCCAGTGCAATGCCCTGGCTGCCATGCCCAGGCCACACTTACAGTAACAGTGTAGTATATGTAAGTATATGCAAGTAGGAGTTTTTTTTTTTTTTGTAGTAGTAGTAGTAGTAGTGGTGGTAGTAGTATTAGTAGTAGAAGTAGTCGTTGTTGGTGTAGTATCAGAAGTAGTAGATGTTGTTGATGTGATGTAATAATAATAATAATAATAATAATAATAATAATAACTTTCCTTGAGATGAGTTGCGGCTCGAAGG
The DNA here is from genome assembly GCF_052040795.2 of Danio rerio. Taxonomy (NCBI): domain Eukaryota; kingdom Metazoa; phylum Chordata; class Actinopteri; order Cypriniformes; family Danionidae; genus Danio; species Danio rerio. The sequence goes on from NC_141027.1 coordinate 64,201,896, forward strand.
GCATCTGCTGCGTAAAAACGTGCTGGATAAGTTGGCGGTTCATTTAGCTGTGGCGACCCCGGATTAATAAAGGGACTAAGCCGACATGAATGAGTGAATGAATAAATTAATTAATAAATGAATGAATGAATGAACGAACTAATGAATGAATGAATTAATTAATTAATGAACAAATGAATAATAAAAAGAATGAAAGAGGAGGAGCAATAAACGTGACTACAATATACTAACGCCGATAATAATAATGATAATAATAATATTAATAATAATAATAATAATAATAATAAAACGACAACAGCTTTAACAATGATTTGAGGTGGTTGAAGATATAAGATCAACATTGAAGTGTACAGTGTTTGTCAATTGTTTTATGATGCATTAAATAAGTATGACATGTGGTATGGATCAATCCAGTGCAATGCCCTGGCTGCCATGCCCAGGCCACACTTACAGTAACAGTGTAGTATATGTAAGTATATGCAAGTAGGAGTTTTTTTTTTTTTTGTAGTAGTAGTAGTAGTAGTGGTGGTAGTAGTATTAGTAGTAGAAGTAGTCGTTGTTGGTGTAGTATCAGAAGTAGTAGATGTTGTTGATGTAGATGTTGTAGTAGTATCAGTGGTAGTAATCGTTGTAATAGTATCAGTAGGTGTAGACAATGTAGTTGTAGTAGTAGTAGTGGTTGGGGCTGTATAGCAGTATTAATACAGTAGTAATGTAGTTGTAACATTAGAAACTCTCTGTAGTAGTAGTAGTAGTAGTAGTAGTAGTTGGTGTAGTACTTGTAATTTATTTTATTATCATTATTATTGTAGTGGTTGTTGTTAATGATTATTACTGTTGTACTTTCTTACTTGTTTTACTGTCATTATATCACTAGCATTGTTGTCACTCAGTATCACTGACCGGTTTCTCTTATCTGATTTTTTCCCTTTAGGTATATATATATATATATATATATATATATATATATATATATATATATATATATATATATATATATATATATATATATATATATATATATATATATATATATATATATATATATATATATATATATAAATATGTGTGTGTGTGTGTGTGTGTGTGTGTGTGTGTGTGTGTGTGTGTGTGTGTTTGTGTGCGTGCGTACGTGCATGTGTGTGTGTGTTTGTGTTATTTGCATCATTTAGTGACTGTTATTGTTCCTTTTGTATGTACTCTGACCTGTTTACCAAGGTACCTTTACATGCACACACACATATACAAACACACACACCTGTCAGAATTTGACTGTATTTTTGTTATTGTTTTATTTTCTTTGTATTTGTATCATCTCAAATTGTGTACCTTTTGTATATTCTAATAAAAAAATTACATTTACATAAAGGCATTTACTTTCATAATCTATTTTATGTGATTGTATGTGTTCTTAGACATGACACCTCCACTGAAAAGGGGAAGAATGGACATCTAAACCCTGCTTTCCATCTCAAGGTTGTGGGACCCAACAACAGAAATGCTAACATTAAGGTATGGACATTTGTTTTTCAGGTAAAAATGTGCTTTCATTTATAAAGTTTTTAAAAAGTTTGATAAATGAAAAATGTTCTGTAAAATATTCTGCTGTAAAATGGTTGGTTGGTTTGGTTTCTCATGTATGGCAAGATAGCTTTTATTTGCAGTTTTTCTCTGTCATTTTGGTGCATTTCTGACAACACTCATTACATGTACACAACAGTTAATGCATTTCTCAAAACAATTCATTTGTGCAAGTCAATTCATTCACAAGTCATTTGTGCAAATCATAGTAGCAGTTTCTCCTTTTTTATCATTTTCATTTTCATGATTATCATTTTCACAAATTTTGAATGCTTTTGGACACGCATCAATTGCTTTCATAAAAGTCTCTGCTGTTTTATAACATTATCATTTGCTTATGTCACGTCAGTCAAAATTAACTAAACTTGCGAATGCTTAGTAGTCAGTCCTCATTTCATTACTTGAGTTATTACATACAAAAATGTTGAACTAGTTGTCAAAATCTGTCAAGCTAATTTTATAAAACAATTTTAAATGTTTTTTTTCTTTTCCTGAAAATGTATTGTAAATTGGACAATTTAATGAATTATTTACAGAGATACGTTGTAGGTTCAGTTCAAATATGTTCTGCAATACTGTTTACAGTTATGCACAGCTCTACCCAAAGGAAGTTTAGGTTTGTTGTAAATAAGGGTGTATTTGTATATCTGAGGAACCCTTGAAGTTCCTCAGAGAGCCGCCTCTTTCGAAAGGATGCCTAGTGTGGCAGTGTGAAGGACCACAAAGGGTGCCTATAGGAATTTTTTTATTTTTACACTGCAGTATTAATGTGAAATACTGCAAAGTTCCCCAGATACTTAGAACCATACAACTTTTTAAACAACCCAAACTTTAAAGCAATAGTATATAATTAAAATAATCTAGCAACCTCAATATCATATATTACATTGTTATTGTTGAGCTAAAATCTGGACTTTTTTAGAACTATGTTGAGCTGCTTTGACACAATCTACATTGTAAAAAAGTGCTATATAAATAAACATAAATTGAATTGTAATTAATTGAAGCATATATCTACATATTCATAAAATATATATATATTTTTAAAAAGCAATGCAGGGATCTCATTAGGAGGTTACAACAATTTAGTGTGTCAAGATATTCTGGAGATGGTATACAAAACCTTGGTTAAAAGTATTGTGAGTTTTAACAAAATTGCTTGGTAGCCTATGGACTGTTGCCAATTAAAGAAAAGCAAAAACTGTGTCACGTTTAATTGTAGGTAAAGCATAAAGACAACTAAATGAAATTTAATGAGAATTAAACAGAAATGTCATTATTGAAGACTCTCCCATCCCTTAAATATACCATTTCAGCTCTTGCCATCAAAAAAGACATTCAGGCAACCCCAAGTAAAGAAAAAATGTATCAAATCCTTTGTGCCAACAGAAATAAGAATTTTAAATACTGAGTTTTAAGTATTTATAGGGTTAATTGAGTTTTTAATGTGATTTATGTGATTACATTGAATGTATTTGTGTTGCCTGTTTTTCTGAGATGTGTGTAATGTGAAAGCTGATGTGGTTGTGTGGTGAAGCCAAATATAAATTTCCATTTGTAGACAATAAAGAAAGTAAAGTCATGTATAATAAATGCAATATAATAATTTATAGATAACAGATAAAGATGCAATGTTAGATTTTTCTTTGTATTGCATTCATGAGTTAGTTTTATCTTACTTATAAAGCCCATAACCCTAGTTGTCTGCATTTGTACATTTTAATTTGAGATATTTAGTTACAATGGGGTTTGTCATGTTTTAAAATAGTGAAGTATTTATATTTCATATCAGATCATATAACATCACCATCACTTTTCTTCCTTTCCTCTTAAGCTACCTCACACCAGTAAAGAGGTGCTTCCCCTGAGGCCAAACCCAGCCACCAACGGCCCTCAGCCTGTCAATATTGTGCGTCCCCTCCGTCCGGCTCCATCTCCATCCTTAAGCAACATGAAAGGACCACGGCCTCCTCCACCCATCAGCAAACCTCCAAACTCACCCAAGACACCCAAAACTGTAGCATCACCTCAGAAACTCAGTCCTCCCAAGAAGCCTCTGCCCCTCAACCCTTCACGCACACCACTGGTGAGATTTCTCAGATTCCTCACTGTTATCAAAATCACTGCGGGGGATGAAGTAGGTCACAATCTCATCAAATGAAAGGCTGCTAAAACACCTGTTTTCAGGGGATAGTTCATCCCAAAATGAAAAGTGCTACACTGTTTACTATTTCTCTATCTCATGGGGTTTTACACCTTTATGAAATTCTTTTTTCTGCTGAACACAAAAGAAGATATTCTGGTTACACTTTATTTTGATGATCCTCTTGAGTACTAGTGGACTGTCTGCCTAATATCTGCTGATACTGCACCTTCAACAAACATAAAACTGACTATAAGAAACTTTGCAAGTACATGTCAACGTACACTAACTCCAACCCCAACCTAATAGTCTACTTATAATCTAATGAGAATAAGTTCTAAGTGCAATGTGACTTAAATTCAACAAACAGACCATCAAAATAAAGTGTGATTGATGTTTTGATGAATACTGGTTGATAACAGGCACTATAGGTAAATTGAGTAAGCTAAATTATCCGTAGTGTATGTGTGTGAATGAGAATGTATGGGTGTGCAAATATCCGCTGCGTGAAACATATACTGGATAAGTTGGTGGTTCATTCCGTTGTGGGGGGACCCTAGATTAATAAAAGGACTAAGCCGAAAAAAAAAAAGAATTACTGAATGAATGTAATAATATGCAAGTCAATGGGTAGCATCAACCAGCATTCTTCACAATATCTTCTTGGTCTATATCTTTCTAGGCTGTTATGTCTAGGAACTATACTCTCATTATGTCACAGTAATCAACGAACTTTGCTGCTGTACCATGGCTGTAGTAGGTGCAATGATATGGTGCAGCACCTGAAAATAGTCCCTAGCAAGGCAACTATGTAACAGTGCTATGTAATATTTGTGCACCTGTTGCAACCAGGGTAAATAAGCAAAGTTCCTTGATTATTACTCCAGAATGAGAGTATAGATCCTAGACATATTAACCTAGAAAACAGCAACTTTTCCTTTTCCATCTGTCTTAGTACACAATGAATATTCATTGTGATATGACAAAAGGTCAGGACTAAAAATGTTTTAAGTTACTTTAACTTATTTTAATAAGTTAATCAGGTGTCAACTACATTTTTTTAAGTTATGCAAAGTTAATATTTTTTGTCAGCGTGATTGAGATGATTAGAAAAGTTCACTTAATTCAACTAAACCATTAAAGCAGCAAGATTTTTTTTACAGTATAGATATAGAAGACTCAAACTTTAAATGGGAAGAAATATCAATACTCTCTTTTTTTTGAGTGAAATGCTAATGGTATAATCTGATTCAATGATCTAAACTAAGCTAAGCTATAAGCTGAAGGTGCTTCTAACAGACAGCGATTGTCATGATTATCAGCAATCTAGCGGCTGCAGATCGATAACGGACTACAAATCTGCCATTACATGGACTACAACTCCAAGCATGTACCACACACACCAGTTCCTGATCCAGACTGATTACAACCTCACACAGCTGAAGTTCGTTAAGCACTCATTACATGGACTATTTATACAGCACACACACACAGACATTGCTGAGTCTTGTTGTTACCTCTACACATTAGGAAGCGTTTCTCCTTGCCTTGCGCTGCCATGTTTGATTCTTTGCCTTGTCTATTGTTTTGCCCTTGCCTGCCTGACCATTCCTTGTACAATAAAGACTCTAAATTTGGATCCTCACCTTCATTGTCACTTCTGTGTTGTTACAGAGATTAGCTGAATATATTAAATACATGATAAAAACTCTACTGTTTAACTTGAGGGCACTCATATAATGAGCTTACTTCCATATAATAAAAAAAAAAAGATTAGCGTTCCTTTATTATGTATTGAACTAATCAGTAAATTCTCTGTCAGAAATACTGAATCAGGCACTCTTACTCACTTCTCCTTTGTGTCCTGATACAGATGGTATCACAACAACAGCCAAGACCCCCGTCCACACCCCCACAGAGACCTCTTCCTCTCAGCCCTGCTCGTGGAGCTCAGCCTAGATCTTCCTCCGGGGGGCTCATGGTGATGATGCCCCCTGCAGTCGGGCCCAAGCCCGTGGGGAAGGTGACCGCTGTTCCCCCTTTGAAGGCATTCCAGTAAGTAAGCGCTTTACACAGACCAGGATGAGAAAAATTTGATGAACTGAACTCATTGCAGGGTAGCTAGAGTATAGTGATATGCTTCAGCTTTAGGAATTCACGATGAATTTACAGGTTTTTTAAATTGTTTTATTTTTTTAGTTACTAACAAGTGTTTACAATACTTAAAGTACTTTTTTTTTTTTTAGAAACTCTTAGCAAAGCAGCACACCTACGTCACACAATAAGCCAAATGGTTAATTTGCATGCCAAAACTATATCAAAACACAGCAAATATGATTAAAAACCCAGTCATTTGGTCAATAAATTCTATTTTTATAACATTTTTCTATTAAACAGGAGCACAACTAATCATAACAGACTGTCAAAATTCTAGCAATTGCATTACAAAATATACATTGTGTTTGTGTGCATGTGTTCAGTTTAAATAGTATGAGCAAAAGTACAGAGAATACCTAATACCTGTTTTTATTTTATTTATTTATTTATTTATTTATTTTTACCAAACGGTTGCAATACGCACATGCATGCACACATAAATAAAAAGTATACATATTTGTAAAGGTGCTGTTGATGACATTTTCACAGGATGTTGGTAACAACCAAAGAAATCCATATATGCAAAGAAAACAAATTTAATTATTTTAAAAATGAAGTTATGTGCAATAAAATAAAATGACAAAGGGAAAAGTAGTGAACACATGATAAAATGAAGCTGTAGAAAGGCAGAGTAAACCCAGACAGCTGCTGAAATCGCTCAGTAGTTCTTCAGCAATCCTCTGCCCTTCCTCATTGTAAATGAATATCAGCTGTTTCAGTACAACATCTACTTTAGCAGGAGGATGAAGATGAAACCAAGGTAGACATTTCAGCAAGACAATGATTCAGAACACACCTAATACAAATTAAAGATCAAATTTGATAAACAAAACCCACAAAACCCTCAAGATCAAGTTATTACACATAACTCGTTTTTCTTTTTATATTTGATTTTCTTTTTGTTTGTATTGTTTGGGTTTTTACCAAAATCTGGTTCAATTCCATGTCAAAAGATCCTTTTTAAAAATATTATTCCCAGGGAAAAAAATTGCGTGTTCAGTACCTACTTCCCCCTCTCTGCATACTGTATACTACATACATAAAAAAAAATTAAAATAAAAAACAATAGTAAAAGTGCTACTGCACTTCAGGTATCCTGAGTTCAGGTTCTTTTCCAGCTTGTGAACCTTGTGCATCCAGGGAGGACATTTGATCGACCATAAAAAATAATGCTCAGAATCATTGAGGAAAGGCAATTACGGAGGAAGAAAACTGTAAACCAGCCGTTTCTCATTTATGTTAATATTAGTTATTAAATTAATTATCGTCAGATGCTGTTACAGAAACAGCAAGATTTAAATGAAATTGAATTATGATTTAAAGCTTTTGCTTCACCCTATATTTAAAATTTGTAACTTATGTTTTTTTTTTTTTTTTTTAAATCATGCTGTGTTTAATTTAAAAACAAATAAGAAAGAAGTGATTATGCTATGGGGTAAGCTTGTGTAGAAAAGAAAACATTTTAATTGACTGAATATTGAAAACAGCATGAATTGTGCTAATGGTACAGTATGGTCACAACAGACATATGTTATGCTAATTGTGTTTAGAGTTTTGAAAATTTGAATACAGAAGTGACGTTAACAATTAAAAAAAGTAGAAAATATAAAGGTAAAATGTGTGACACTTCATGTTGCCAGCTGGTGGCGCTATAACTGTGAACCACAATGTTCACAACCATGTGAACAGCATCCATGATCACACAGAAGCAGATATTTTGGAAACCAGCAGCCATTGAGATCCTGAGTAGGAGTATGGCAATGCCTTTAATTTTTCTTCATTCTTTAAAAAGCATGTTTTGAAAAATTTGAGTAAAAAATTTTGAGTAAATTTTAAATGTAAAACTTTTTTTGTTTGTTTGTTTGTTTATACTTATACAAAAAAGTTTTGCATCCAGAAAAAATCCACATAAAGCACAAAAAAAAATTTATTTAAATATTTAAATCTTGAGTTCAGTGGCGTAGCGCAAAATGTGGACTGAGGAGCGATCACAAACTGAGGAGTGGAAAAGAGGGCAGGGTGGAGTGACAACGCGAGGAAGCCTTCACAAACTGAGGAGCGATCACAGAGGAGTGAGATCACTTGAGAGGAGTTCAGAGAACACAGACCTGTGAACTTTGGTTCCGACCACAGTTGTTCCCAAGAGTTAGATTATTGCTGTTGCCGGATTTTCAATTATTGAAAATTGCGACGACGTGGGGCCCCCTAATCACGCGGGGCCCCGCCGCGGTACGTGCCCTGTGGGCCCGTCCGCTACGCCACTCCTTGAGTTTTGTCTGGTAAAAATAAATTTTATTATGACTGGATTACGCTACAAAACTTGCATCTGTTAGCTTTCCGTAGCACAAGGCTGGACGTATTGTACTTTAATGATGTTTGAATGTCAATATAATTAATAAGACTTAATTGTCTTATCCTTTTAAACGCTGTTGAGTATGTTCTCAAAAACCATTAGTTGGCTATCATTTTCATGCCCATGTGATTGGCTCCAAAGATCATCGCATCATGGTTTTCTGAGTGCTTATATAGAAACAAAACCATTTAAAATATGTGTCTATCAGCTGATCCGTCAGTGGATCACTGACGGATAAATCTTATCATCCACACACTATCCAACACTATTTTAGACCCATTTGTAACTTTTTGATTTAGTGGCTAATTCATATGATTTTTTTATGATCTCATTTGTGCATTTTAGTACAATTTTCTCTGACTCAAATCATGATTGAGTTTAGGGGATAAATGAAATGGAATAAAATATCAGTAAGCCTCAAACACCAGTTTAGACTATTTTGAGTATAAAATCCTGGTAGAAAAACAGGTCAGTTAAAAAAATAACACATGCAGGATATATATTCCCAGCAGGATTTGATAGACTTCAACATATCCTATTTACAGGGGTTAGAACATAAAAAAGAAGCAACTTGTTTTAGACGACAATAATTAATTAGTATGGTGTATGGCCTCATGTTGTGGCCAACACAGCATTAAATGGTCTTGGGAAGGACAGATACAACTTCTGCACAGTGACCAGAGGGATTCTGAGCCATTCTTCATGCAGAATAGTGGCCAGTTTACAACGTGATGCTAATGGAGGAAAACCTTTCCTGACCTGCCCCTCAAAAACACCCCATAGTGTCTCATCAATATTTATTTCTAGTGACTGTGCAGGCCATGGATGATGTTTAACTTCACCTTCATGTTCATCAAATCACTTTTTCAGCAGTCTTTCTGTGTGTATTGATGCGTTATCATCCTGATACACATCATCGCTTTCAGGATACAAAGTTTAAACCAATGGGGGCACATGGTGCTTCAAAATGATTCAGTAGTCCTTGGTAGTGGCATGCCCATCAAGCAAAAGTATTGGGCCTAGGGAATGCCATGATACTGCAACCCAAACCATCACTGATTCAACTCCATGCTCCACTCCGGGCATGCAACACTCTGGGTGGTATGATTTGTTGGGGCTTTACCACACCGTAACTCTCTCGGATGTGGGAAAGACAGTAAAGATGGACAATAAATGTTTCACATTGTCCACAGCCCAAAAATGATGCAGCTGGCACTATTAAAACTAACATTTGGCATTGGCATGCATAACCAAAGGTTTGGCTGGACAGTTTTTCAACAATTTTGGTGGAAACAGGAGAGTTGAGGTTCACATTTAATTCTGCAGTGAGTTGGGCAGCCGTGGTTTTATGTTTTTTGGATATAATCTGGGTTAGGACCAGGACATCCCTTTCAGACATCTTCCACTTACATCCACAGTTACTCCCATTGAACGTGTCTCTTCTTCTTCGTGATTTGATGACATTACCCTAAATACATCACAAAGACTTACTGTCTTGGTCACAGATGCACCAGAGAGATGAGCAGCAACAATTTGTTGTGTCTTACAGTTTTTTTGGATTGCTTAAGCACGATTTTCAAAACAGGGCCCGTGTTTTCAAAACAGTACACACAATTAGCACAACCACACACCCAATTAGCAAAACACTACAGATCCTTTGCATAATTAAACACTCTTATAAAAACTATAGACTTATGTTTAAAAACCACACTTTTTTACTATAAGAAACACACATTTTCACATTTACTATACACTGTTTGCAGGAGTTACACACTGCTGTGATAAACCTAAAACACTTTTAGCACTTCTGCTTCCCTATGATTAGAGTAGGCTACCATCAACAAAGTACAAATATAAAGTAAATTTACCAAACACTACTCAAGAACAATGTTGCACCTTGAAGAAAATCATTTATTCCTCAACATGTCCAACATGTTGGCATGAAGATTCAAAGTACTGTAACATGTCACTTTACGTATTGAACTGTTAGTTAGACTTTGTCTCTTCGCCTAGCTGGATCTGGCATGAGAATTATCAATTGCAATGTTGTCCTTAGCAAGACACCTTGGAAAGAAGTGTCTTGAATGTAGAATCTTGTATTGCTGCTACCTCCATCTGGTCACAGGCCTCCTCCATGGCTTGGATGAGGGGTACCCCAGCTTGGAGATGAAGATCATATACTTTCCACCCCCATGCTGAGAAAAACTCTACAATAAGGATTAGGAATGGAGAGTATGGTGGAAGATATAAGACGGTAAAATGTGGATGTTGCTAAAACCAGTTCTGAACCAGAGCAGAACGGTGGAAAGACACATTGTCCCAGACAACAATTTATTGCGTATGATCAATTTCATTTGCTGCTGTTATGTTGTGCAATTGGTCCAAGAATGTAAGTATATGTGCTGTGTTGTTAGGGCCCATATGGTCAAGGCAGTGGAGGACCCCATTCTTTGTAATGGCTGCACAGAGTGTTACTGTTAATTTCCCCCACGTTGCCCTGGGACATTGACTATAGCCCTGTGGCCAATGATGTTGCTTCTACTCCGTGTTCACGTCAGGTTGAACACACCTTCATCTACGTAAGCAAACTCATGCTAGATCTCCTCTCCATCCATTCGTAAAACTACCTGAAGAACAGTGTCAGGCAAAATTGTGTAGTTCAGTGTAGATCTAGTATTACAGTACAGTAAAAGATTACGAGACAGTATGCAAGATCACACTGCTAAAGTGAATACATACCTCTGCATAATCATGCCACAGTCTTTTCACCCTTTCGAAATTGTGTTCTAAAGGTACTCCATAAATTTGCTTCATTTGAATATATATATTTTTTTATGGTGTGTGACAGTGTTGATATTGAGACCTGATGGTTTTCATTGAAACTGGCATTTTATAGTGCTTAAACACCTGATTTGTGTGTCTACAATTAATCAAACAAGTGTTTGCACACCTGACGACTGTGTTGAACCAATTGGTTGGACGGTGCAGTAATTTGACAGTCAGTGCTTTGGTATTGCAAGGATGTGACTTCATGATAGATTTTAGTGTGTAATGTATGTTAAGTGTGTTTAGTGTTTTGAAAATCACTGTGTGTAGAGATTTGCAACAAGTGTGAGGCTGACAACGTGCTTATAGTTGTGCAAATATGGGCTGATGTTTTGATACTTGTGTGTAAGGTTTTGCTAATAGTGTACTACTTTTAATTTTAGTGTGTAAGCAATCCAAAAAAAACTGTAAATGTATCTTCTGTTAGTTAAACGTGTATACTGTGAAATTTGCAGCATATGTTTGTAATGAGAAAACAAACAGAAATCTGCCTAATTTAAAGGTTTAATGCACATTTATGCATTGTGTAGAAACTGTAAGGATAAGAATATGTGTCAAAGTCTCTTTTTTTTTTAATGTGCATGTATGGTTTATGAACCAAGCTTATATAGCATGTATAAAAAGAGCTGCTGCAGACATTTCTACTCAATGTTACTACAAAATGTGTAAATTATGAAGCCATTAGCTGATTAGCATACAAAATGTAACAGTTGATTAAACGGTTACTCTCCACTAAGAAAGGCATTGCTAATTAGCAAGAGTCTGTCTATCCTAATTATTTAATCCTTTGTTTTTCTTCGCCAAAGCAGACGGATCAGAGGCATTGTTAGAAACAAATAAGTGTGTTGAACAGTGGGTGGCGAGCCATGCGGGTTGGATATTTTATAGCATTCTTTTCACCTCCCTTCCTACTTTTGAGCACAGTAAATATAGGACTGAATTTTTATAACACATCAAAGGTTTGGATGAAGTTTAACTCATTTAAATACACTCGTAGGTTTTATGGGGAATTACACACGCCCCAGTGGAATCTCATAAGAAGCCAACGTTTAAATCTCTCTCTCTCTCTCTCTCTCTCTCTCTCTCTCTCTCTCTCTCTCTCTCTCTCTCTCTCTCTCTCCTCGAGTCTCTACATCAAGGCTAGTCCTCGATCTGCTCTCAAAAGCAGCCACCTAGCACTTATTTTCAGAAATAACTGCACTGACATACATCCAGGCCTCATTTCTGCTTGTCTCCAGCGCGACATGCTCCTCCAATCTAAGAACAACAGAATCGCACAGAGTTTAACTCAGATAGATAAATCTGTTTGCAGCTTCCCGGTGGTGGCACAAGCTTAGTATTGTTGCGATAAAAAGACACATTTATTTTCAACACATATCGGTGGAACTCTGAAGAATCTGGCTTGTATGCTGAAAACCGCATTTCATTTTGACAGGCTCAGCACTGTATCATGTTATATATCGTGTGTGGGGGTTTTTTCCACACACAAAAAGGATGCATAAGTGGTTTGTTTGAAATTGTCAACCTTGGAAAAGCACTCAGCCAACAATAACATCCTTAACTTGAAGGATCTTGTGAGAAATGCGAGGTAAACTGAGATAACCGCTCACTGTCTGTTGGGCTTTTACAGCAGTTTTTACCCTTTAAAGCTTTTCATCTGTATTTCTATAGCGCTTTTACAATATAGATTGTGTCACAGCAGTTTAACACAGAAGTTCTAGTAGATTGAAACTGCTTTAGTCCTGTTTTCACAGTTGAAGTTCAGTTAAGTTCAGTTCAGTGTAATATAAATGTCACTGCTGAACACCCAAACACAGAAGAGCAAATCCAATGATGCACACATGAAAGCTGACATATTTCATTAAATAATTCCCAGAAAAAAAAAGAAAACAAAACAGTTTGGAAATGGAATGTGGAATATTTAGGTAAATCGTAAGAAATGTGTACATTTTCATGAATCATTTCTTATATTCTATATCTTATATTTTTATATTGTATCCTATATTAAACAGGGTTTTATGGGCCATGCATATAGTGCAGATATGAGAAAAGGAATTTGGAGTTGCAAAAAAAGGAAGAAAAAAATCTATTTTCATTTTGAGATCCAACCTAAAAATTATGCAATTTGATATATCTGTCATTGATATGGTCAAAGAGTAAGATCACATTTTAATTGCTTGCAGAGTAAATTAGTGAGATTCTAAATTTTTATTTATTTTATTTATTTATTTTTTATACTTTTATAGCAGTATACCAGACCTCTTAAATAAAATAAAAATATTATAATAATACACCTTAGAAAGATTAAGTTTCATGTATTTATATAAAATACAGTGATGACAGTGATTGAGAAAGGACTGCATGAACACGTTTCTCTTAAGACCATGAATATTTATTTGTATAAGCATTTTAATAGGATTTTTTTTTCTTGACACTGTTATGATATTAATGTCAATTTAAATGACTGGAGTACAATAAATGTTTAAAAAATACTAACTTTATGAACATTAAAGTGGAAGGTAGACATTTTATATTATAGTAACATAATAGTTATATAAAATAATAAAGATATAACACTATAATAACAACATTTTATAGTAATAAAAAATAAAATAAGAGAACACATCTCCTTTGTTGAAAATCTAACTAAGAAATGTAAAGTCTGTTGCACGAACCCTTTTTTTACCCAGGTATGTTTGCATTTAGTTTGAGCAAGTTTTCAGGCTCAAGGCAGGTTTGTTTTGATTGGGTTTTGTCACCATGGTAACACATGCTACACAGGTAACCTGCTCCAGAGCATGTTTCATGCTCCAGAGCATGTTTCACTACATACAATTATATACAGTTGAAGTCAGAATTAATAGTCCTTCTTTGAGTTTTTTTGTTCTTTTTCTTTTTTAAATATTTCACAAATGATGTTTAACAGAGCTAGGAAATTTTCACAGTATGTCTAATAATATTTTTTTTCTTCTGGAGAAAGTCTAATTTGTTTTATTTTCGGCTAGAATAAAAGCAGTTTTTGATTTTTATATTGGATTTTTTTTTCAATTGTCTACAAAACAAACCATGGTTATACAACAACTTGCCTAATTATCCTAACCTGCCTAGTTAACTTAATTAACCTAGTTAAGCCTTTAAATGTCACTTTAAGCTGTATAGAAGTGTCTTGAAAAATATCTAGTAAAATATAATGAGATATTAAAACTATTGTGTTTAGAAATGTGTTGAAAAAATTTGCTCTCCGTTAAACAGAAATTGGGGAAAATAATTAACAGGGGGCCTAATAATTCTAACTTTAACTGTATATATATATTTATTTTCTAAATTCAATAAAACCCCAGTCCCAGTATGCTTTTTTCATTTTAATTAATGCAAATAAATCCATTTACATTAAAAGCATTTTTGAGTCAAAATTGTCTTTTGTTGCTAATTATTTATTTATATTATATTCATTCATTTTCATTTCGGCTTAGTCCCTTTATTAATGCAGAGTCGCCTCAGCGGAATAAACCACCAACCTATCCAGCATGTTTTTACGCAGCGGATGCCCTTCCAGCCGCAACCTATCTCTAGGAAACATCCACACACATTCATTCACACTTAAACACTATTTTAGCCAAGGGTAGAACCAGCGACCCTCTTGCTGTGAGGCGACAGCACTTCCTACTGCGCCACTTCATTGCCATTTATATTATATGAATTATAATAATAATAAATATTATTATGTCTACTCATATGCTAAATAAAGTATAATTATCATTAAATATTATTTAATTATTATTTTAAAATAATTAAATTATATTTCGTATTTCTATTATTTAATTTTAAACATTATTTAAAAATTTTAAACAATTTGTATAATATTATATATTCAAATAGTTTTGAACTTTCAAATATTAGTAATTACTTTAAATAAAAATTATTGAGATTTGAGTACTTACATGTTAATTTGTTTAAATGTAAAGCTTTTTTAAATCAGTTGATTAATTTTCACTGATGCAATATTTTCTTTAAGTTGCCTTTTCTAACCTTAAATGGGTTTAGACTCGGTTTATATTTCTGATGATATTGCTTAATCTCCAACAGTGAAGTGAATCGCTGATTCTCTGGCAAGTAATGGATCAAACTGAAAAATGAAAATCCACTATTCTACTTACGATCATTCTCATGCTCAAGTGCTTCCAAACCTTTATGACTTTCTTTATTCTGTTAAACACAAAAGAAGATATACTTCCAAACCATGACTACCATAGTAGGAAAAACATGTACTAATAATCATTCCGGCTTTTTTAGCATTCTTCAAAATAACTTATTTTGTGTTGAACAAAATAAAGAAAGTCAAACAGGTTTTGAAGAACATGAGGGTAAGGAAAAGATGACAACTTTCAGTTTCTTGGTTTTGTCAACCCCAAACTTGCTTTTAATATTGAGTTTGTTTAACTGGCTTTGTGGAACAGGTCTCTGAACCTAATGAGTGTTTTTTTTTTTTTTTTTCAGACCTGCTTCTGGACCCAAACCACTTATAGTTCCAGCCGTTTTCCGGAAATGACGCTTGCAGGATTTATTTTGAAAGACTGCAACCAGCCTATTTGCACTATAAAGCACCCTTGGCGACTGGTACTACATGGAAGTGTCTCTCAAGGGATGGAAGAGCTTGGTGCTATGGCCGTGAACGAGCCCTCTGAAACTGGCGTTCAACTAAAGCCGGGCACAGCAGAGATGACGCGGTTTTGCATGAACACATGCAGACTGAGAATGTTTTGGATAGACCATCACATTGCCAAAACCTCGACTTTTTATCACCTTGCAATTTTTTGTACTTATTTGTTGTTGCGTTTTAATGTTATGGCTCCGTCTTGTTTACATTTTTCATTCGACTATCATCTAATTGTCAAGTGCCAAAGATGTTGTTTTTTTTAATGCCTTGATTGTTTCATTTGATCTACTGTGCTGTTTCAGATTTTGTGTTTGGTACATTAAACGTTAAATCTTTTTAGTAAAGACTAAATGTTGTCATTTGACTTATGTCACAGATTTTATTTGCAAGTCTAATTATATGGTTATCTCAGGTCAAATTATATATAGTTTTTTTTAGGTTGTAAAGGTCTTTTATGCCTACCAAGGTCATTACTTGAAGAAGAAAAAATACTGTGATATTGGGAAAAATATTACGTATAAAATAACTGTTCTGATATGCTGATGTGTTGCTCTTCAGATATGTTGGTAGCTATACTGTAAACCCCAATAAATTGAAGTAACTCAAACCATTAAAGGAAACCGATTTAACCTTTTAAGTTCAAAAACTAATCCTAATGAGTACTGTAAACTAAATCCATTTGAGTAAATGAAGCAATTAGAGCACAGTAAAACCCAATAAATAAAGAGGACTCAAACCAACTAGTACTGAGTACTGAAACCCAAAAAGTTAAAGCAACTCAAACCGTTTAAGGAAACCGATTGCTACAAACTATTTTGAGTTATAAAAACGAATCCATATGAGTACTGTGAACTAGAAGTTGAAGTAAAGAGGTATTTAATTAACGCATTACCTTCAACACGCAGTTTAAAACTCTTCAAATGAGTAGAATTAACTTTGTCAATTTTAAGTTATCTATGCTTATTTCACTTGATAAAGTTGACTGATTGGTTTTTCAGTGTACAGAAAATTATGCGTGTGCCTTAAAGTAATAAATAACATTTATCATCAAAATCATCAAAAACACTAAACAGAAAAGCAGTAGTAGTCAAACAAATTGAGCCTTGCTAAGCAGATTATCATTCTTTATTGAAAAAAATCTTAATATTTAAAATATTCTAAATAGAAACATGAAAATTCATATATCTAAATAGGTATATGGGTTCTTAAATAATGGGAACATTGCAAAAATTATAAACAACAAACAAACAAACAAAAAAAATAATAAATAAAATAAAATTCTAATAGTCCAAGCTTTTTATGCCCCAGAAGGGCATAATCCATATATAGTTTCTTAAATAATGGATTCATTGTAATAATTATATGCAACAAACAAACAAAACAATCCAGAGTGTAAATGTGTTTGAAAACTAATTAAAAAAAAAAGTTAAATCTTAATTATAGTCCAAGCTTTTGACCCGCTTTAAGATCAGAATCTAAAAGACATGTTAGGGTAAATAATGGGAACATTCTAATAAATATAAAAAAGCAAACAAAAAAAAAAAAAAAAAAAAAAACTAGTGATTAAATGTGCCTGTTTCTGTCAGAAATTAATTATGTAAAAATAATGACAGATGTTTTCCATATTCAAATGCTAGTTTTTATGTGGATTGTTTGCCAGTGTATTTTCTAAATTAATTTTATAAATAAATTAATAAGCATATTTTTTAATAAATTAAAATAAACTGACTGTCTAAAAGGTTTTGCTTTTGGATTACATGTTAAAATTAGTATGACTATAAAAATTGATTGACAATTAGGTCATTCTAAACACTACTTTTAACCTCAGAAAAAAGCTAAGTTGTTTGCCCTATTTAAAATAAGGGATTATTAAAGTTATAATTCACCCAAATATGAAAATTACCTCATTGAAAAATTCCTTCATAAAAAAAAAAATACCTGACAACTGTCAACTCTTATAGTAGGTGGGAAAAAACTATGAAAGTCATTTAATATTTTTAAAAACATATCTTTCTTGGTGTTTAACAGTGGAAAGAAGATCCCAAAACAAGTCAGAATTATTCGCCCTCCTATGAACTTTGTTTTCTTTTTTAATTATTTCCCAAATGATGTTTAACAGAGCAGGGACATTTTTACAGTATCTCTGATAATATTTTTGTTGTTGTTGAGAAAGTGTTATTTGTTTTATTTTGGCTAGAATAAAAGCTGTTTTATTTTATTTACAACCAAATTAATGGTCAAAATTATTGGCCTCTTTAAGCTATATTTTTTTTCGTTAGTCTACAGAACTAACCATCATTATACAACAAATTGTCTAATTACCTGAACCTGCCTAGTTAACCTAATTAACCTAGTTAAGCCTTTAAATGTCACTTAAAGCTGTATAGAAGTGTCTTAAAAAAAAAAAAATATATATATATATATATATATATATATATATATATATATATATATATATATATATATATATATATATATATATATTTATATATATATAGTTAAATAATATGTACTGTCATCATGCAAAAGAATAAATAAATCAGTTATTAGAAATGAGTTATTAAAACTATTATATTTAGAAATGTGTTGAATAACTTTTCTCACTGTTAAAAATTAATTGGTGGTTGGGGGTGGAAATAAAAAGGGGGCTAATATTTCTGACTGAAAATGTTGATAGAATTTTCATTTTTAATTGAATTATCCCTCTAAAGCCTGCTCCAGGAAAATTTCATCTCAGCCTTTAAAGAAACAGTACATTCATAGACCAAGAGACGTCCATTCAGGAATGCTTGAAGACATACTTTAATTATGATCAAATCAAATCCCTTTTATTGTCACATATGCTATGATGAGTGAAATGCTTAGTGCTGCATTCATTCAATCTGTGTGTTCAATTCAAGCGCTGCATTCATTTAATCAATAATGAAACCCGCAAACAAAGAATGCTAACACGGTATCTAGGAATGAACAGTAGGAAACATCAGTTTATTAATAAGGATTTACTGTTAACTCTGGGTGAAGTATGAACAGTGAAACATGAAATAAGAAATCTCAGGAATCTGTTGACTAGGGCTTTATATTGACCCCAGGGTTAACTAGTTTAGTAGTGGAAAGACAGTAACTAAAGGCTTCTTTAGGAGAACACTGACTTTAGTCCATAAACGTGCCTCTGCATGACCTTGGGTGAATTTTCTCAGAAAATGTTATAAATAGGCTTTAAATAAAAGATTCATGCTGTTCCTTTGAAACAGTCACAATGAATCTGACTATTGAACTGCTGGCGGATCTCACCAACCAATGAATTTAATACATTCTCCTAAATTCAGCATAACTTACTGAATCATTGTCAGAGAGGACACAAATGATTTGGTGAATCATGAAGTCCTGCTTATTGTTCCTTGCTGAACTACAATAAGTGTTTTATGCTGACTTTTTGATATAATCAGAATTTAAAGATTCTTGATGCACATTCCCTTTTATTATATATTCCCTTAGACTGCTGAATGTATCACTGGCACTACACTTCAAGAACTGTACTTTTCCAGAGTAAGTAAAAGGGCTCGCAAAATCACTCTGGATGCCTCGCACCCAGCACACTACCTGTTTCTGTTACCATCTGGTCAGCGCTTCAGAGCACTAAACATTTAAACAGACAGAAATAGGAAAAATTTCTTTCCTCAGGCCATCAACCTCATGAACGGTTAAATATTCCCCTACTGTGCAATAGACGTACAATACTTTCTCATACGCACTCGTACACAGCGCCTTATATTAATTTACATTGCAATACTTAGCACCGTATAACCTGTATATTTATAACAAATCTGTACATACAACTCAACATCCAGATATATTTTTTTTTTGACTAACTGCATCTCTGTTTATTGTTTATCGTATTTCTTTTTTCCATATTTATTTTGTGTTGTCACTTGTCACTTTATGTACACTGAAAGCTTCTGTAGCCAAAACAAATTCCGTGTGAGCACACTGCAATAAAACTGATTCTGATTCTGATTTTCAACAAAAAATTCTAATAATAATTAAAAAATATCATCATAAATAACACTCACACTAAAATAAAAAAGTTTTTTTAACAATTGAAGAAAAAAATAACATTTATGTTATTTGAAGTATGATGTTTGAGAAAATGAGGGTCATTAACAATTCTTTCAGGGGGTTTTATCTTCATTGCTGGACACATCGTCATAGTGCTTTCATTTTAAATGAAATTATGAATAATTTCTACTGTTAATATTTATTTACAACACGCCAAATGTTTTAGACAGGTGTGAAAATGCTGTAAACAAAGAATGATTTCTAAAATATAAATTTTAAACATTTTTTTTCATAAATAAACAAAATGCAGTGAATTACCAAAAGAAAAATCTAAATAGAATCAATGTTTGGTGTGACCACCTTCTAAATACACTTGTACACAGTTTTTGAAGGAATTCGGCTGGTAGGTTGTTTCAAACATCTTGGAGAACTAACCACAGATCTTCTGTGGATGTGGGCTTTATCATTCTTCTGTCTCTTCATGTGATCCCATAAACACTCAACAATGTGGAGATTAGGGCTCTGTGGGGGCCATGTCATCTCTTCCAGTACTTCTTGTTCTTTTTTATGTTGAAGATATGCCTTAAGTCCATTAATCCTGACCAAATCCCCAACTCCATTTGCAGAAATGCAGCACAAGCGTTCAAGGGACCTTCATCATGCTTCACTATTACATGCAGACACTCATTATTGTACCACTCTCCAGCCCTTCGTCAAACAAACTACCTGCCATGATCATATACTTCAAATATTGACTCATCAGTACAGTGCTACCATTTTTCTGCACCCCAGTTCCTTTGTTTGTGTGCATACTTGAGTTGCTTGGCCTTGTTCCCACATTGGGGATTTGACTTTTTGCCTGCAACTCTTCCATAAAGACCACTTCTGGACATACTTTTCCAGACAGTAGATGTGTTAACCAGGCATACCTATCAACCCTCTCGTTTCTTCCAGGATTCTCCCGTATTTTACAGTTCTATCCTGTTATCATCCCATAAAGGTATTTTCCCGTATTTTTCCCGTGTTTTTAGTCTTTCTCTGAAGGGTGACAAATAATTATTAAAGAGCCGAGCCTCCGTATACGCAACCCATACCGCCGTACCACCAGGGGCCGCCCATTGCTCTTAAATATGAGTCTGTTCTGTGCTTTCGCTTTGTTTAGGCATGAAAACACTTTGAAATAAATATAAAACAGGGGATTCCGTTTCCTATTTTTTACAGGTCCCCTTCATATGCAATCTTCAAAACAGTCATATAGCAGTGCGTGACTGTCAGCTGACGCGCTCTATAGTGATAAATAGAAGCGGAGCAAAAGTCTGGGTTTTGGGTACGTGTTTAAACAGACATATACACATAATTAATAATAATAAAACCTATTGTAAAGATCTTGGTGTTTTTTTTTTTCAAACACAATTAATTTTGTCCTAAATGAGCATAAAAAGTTAAGCAAGCAGTCGAATGCTTTCATTATAATGTTAGATGTGTGCGTTTTTAAAGTGGCAGCTCTTATTTAATGCAATCAAACTAAATTATTCTAAATAAGTTATTAATTTGTTGCTCTTTAATCAGAATGTTTAAGTAATACAGTAAAAAAACGGCTAATGAGATTTAATAACTTGATTCTATTTCTTTATAATAGCTATTCATTTTAATAAGCTGAACTGTTTCTAATGTATTTGCTGCTAATGTATATTATTTAATTTTTCTTTTGTAAATAATAATAAAACTTATTACTGACTATTTAACTTTTCATTTACAATGAAACAGCTCAAAATTAGCATATTTAGTAATTTGGGGATTTTTTTAAGGGAGGGGGGGGTATAGGGGCTAGGTCGGGGAATCCCTTATTATGATGGGCATATCTCTTATCCCAATGTTGACAGGTATGGTACCAGGGTCCCATTAGTTTCTGAAATGAACAACACAAACTTACCTCTACTCAGGGCTCAACTTGTGCCAGAACATGCCAGATCCAGATCCAGCACCTCTGGAATGTGATCTGACACCTCATTTTACCGATCCCAACCCTCTTCACTTTCAACCGCGATATCCCCGTCCCGCTCATATTCGTCCATGACACCCCCAACCCCGCTTGGGTAACATGCCGGATCCGCTCAAAATTCACAAATTCAGCACTGTCTCTGCTCCCTTAAAAAAAAAAAAAAAAACAAGAATGAACAAGTTTAAAAAAAGTTGCATCCTGTCCCTATGGCTTCCCTTGTTTTAAACAAAAATAAATAGGTAAATTCTTCCTATTTAACAACATTGACAAGGGAAACTAAAAGGCTATAACAGTCTTTACATAAGAGACACTTAACAACACTGGTTTGAGACCTATGACAATACACACATACACAATCCACATGGTGTGCCAAACAACTTCAAATAAAGAAGAGTTTCATACCAAACTCTACTATTAAAGTCTGTCGCACATAAGACCAGAGCAGGAGGCAAGAGAAGTTCTTCAAGCAGTGTTCACTCTGTTCTTTTGTACACTCCTTATCAGCAGCAGGTGTGGCTAATTAAATAAGTCAAGCAGAGAAAGAGAGAGTAAGAGCACAACAACAAAAATAATGCTCAAAATAGAGTACAATACATGCTTAAACACATTTCTACTTTCTAAATTCTGACAACATAACAATCAATCCTTTTTTTAAATGTAAGTACATAATATAGACACCTCATATGTAAGTTGAAATATTGCAAATATTTTTATATCTTTGACAATTCAGGCATGGGCTGAAAGACCGGTTGACTCCACAACCCAGCAGGTGGGAATGCGGGAAAAACCAGCTCCTGCTGCATTTGCATCTGAACCTGCTGAAACTCGACTTCAAATCACCCCAACTCACGCATATGATCATTTCAATGTTTGAATGTTCTAGATTAACCAAAGTGACTTGGTTACTATCTATCATGTTTGATATAATTTGAAATGTCTCAGTGCGATTGGTACAATGGTCTCATTCTCTCAGAAATAGACATAATCAAAACAATAAATATATAACTTCAGGCATCTTTTGAACCACTGTGATGGGTGTGACTTTTCCACAGGCAGCACTAAATGCAAATGCCTTTTGTTATGCACACACCCCTTTCCTTGAGGGAATTCTTGGATTGCTTAAGATAAGGTTTGAGAAAGGCTCAGCGCGATTCTGCTCACCCAGATCAGCCGGTAACATGGAGCTTATGCTCTATGTTATGTATATTTTGAAGTCAGGTATGCATCTTTTCATCTTGGATTTTTGTTTGATAATTTGATGTTTTATGAATTGACTAATTGAATTGGCATAATACACACTGTTAAAAATTGTCCCGTTAAAAAACAGTAAAATACTGGCAGCTGCAGTTGCCAGCAATGTACTGTTATTTTACAGTATGTTGCTGTAAAAATACATGGACTACATTGATTTACACAATACTCAAGTGAACTCATTTTGCTCACTGAAAGCAACTGCCTCAACTTGGTCAACTGCTGAATGAGTTTATGAAGTAATGTGCTATATATGCTTAGAAGCATACTTATAATGATAACTTATTTTAGTTAATTAGAAAAGTTCGGTTTAACTCTAATGTCTTATTTTTCACAACAGCACACATACATGTAAATCTGGAATCATCAGAGATATTCTGACTGCATCAGCAACTAAACAGCCGCTATCTTTAAATAGAGAAACATGCAGAATAACATCAGCAGTTCCTTGTTCATCTTTAACTCATACACTGGCTCTACTCTCCTCCACAACGGTGACACACAGAATAAATTATTTTCAGGTTTTACAGTAAAATACTGTTTTTTCCTTGATTTAACAGTAATCTACTGGCAGCTGTGGTTGTCAGCAATATACTGTTTTTTTACAGTCTACTTCCGTTGTGTAAATTAACAGTATATTACTGTTAAAATACATTTTTACACTGTGTTTTTACCTCTCACACCTTTAACCCTTTAAACCCCAGAGCATATACTTCAGTTTTAATTGAAGTGTTCACACTACTGAGTGTTCAAGAAACATGGAGCAAAGCTGAAGTAAATTCATTAATTAACTGACTAATTAAATGATAATTGAGGATTAACAATGAACAAATGAAGAAATACTGAAGGGAAAAAACAAGAACAGAACATACAAAACTTTAGTCACAGCTTTATAATGAAATAACCTGAAGAACAACAAATGATTAAATCATTGAAGTGATCAGTGGATGATTAAACAACTCTACAAACATCATCACCAGCTACACTTATTACTTAATACATGTATTTTTGTATAACATTTACTAAAGTTCTTCTTGAGAAAAAGTTAAAGTTTTACGTCACCATCATGGAGAACAGAGTTTGCTTTAGTTGGGCTCTTAGCCCTGTCATTATTAACATTTATATGTCTTGGCTGCTGCAATTGTTAAGAACTTTGTTTAAAAAGCGCCTTTGTTGTGGCAAGCCAGCCAAAAACCTAAATAAGATCTGGTGATGTTCATGTTGCTACTAAATGGCAGAGTCTGTTCTCATTTAGTATAATAAAATTTACTGCTCCTATTCAATGTTAAATCTATTGTTTTACATTATATGTGTATATGTATATATATATATATTGCAATGATTTCTGGAAGTTTTTAAGAATATCTTGGACAATAACACTGCTCTATGGTGTAAATCGCACTCAAAGAGACATCAATAATCAGCATATGAACCTCAATAATGGTGACAACAAATTTAACAAAATTTAACAAAATTAACAGTTTAACTCACAAACAGGCAACTGAAAGTCTAAACATAAACAACAGCAGAATCAAACACAAATAAAGAAAACCGTTAGACCATTATACAACATTTATTTATACCGCAATGCATGCTGGGATATTTGTATAGTGCCACTCCCAGCATGCATTGCAGCATGAAACATTTGAGATCTTACCATTGTTGAGATACAAGGTCAGATTCATGAGGTGTGAGTATGTATTTGTCATAACTGAACTGTTTTTGTATGTTATTTCTTAACTTTTAAGTAATTACGGAGGTATCTTTTCTGTTCTCATTAATTAAATTAATACCTGCAACCAAGCATAAGATCTATTGCATGAGGCCCTTCATCCAGCTTTATACCAAAACATTAATCAGAACTATTTTCTGTCAAATAGATTTCTCTATTTATTAACTTCCCAACTTTATTGCTAAAGTACATACGTTTTGTAAACTCTGTATTACAGCATTTGGAAAGTCTTATTAAATGAGTTCAAGGGTGAAGAACCCAACTAAATCAGCCCCTCACTCCATTACGGTGACACAAAAAACACCTTCATTTCTGTTGGATCTCAATGAGAATTGTATGGAAGTCAAATCAGTCAGTAATAAGTTTGTCTGCTGTTGTTTGTGGAGTTGTTTAATGATCCTCTGCTGAGACTGAAGCTGTTTTATTTTATTTGATTTTATTTAATGTTGTAACTCAAGTCACTGTTTGTATTTCTTGTTTATTTTCTTCAGTAATTGTAATTATTAACAGCAGGTGTTCATCAGTGTCTGAATTCACTCATTAGTGTTCATTAAAACTGTCAGGTGAACTATATTAGTTAACTAGTGTATGAAATAGTGAACAAGGACACAAAGCGTGATTTCAAACACAGACTTCAAAACATCGAATCTGAACTCTGTCAGCTCACAGTTTTCTGCAGTTGGTTACTTTCTCGAAAACAAAAATGTTACCCAGAATGCACTGTTTTTAACAGAATATTACTGTTTTAGTGAAAAAACATTATTTTACCGTAGAATCTGACCGTTTTTTAACAGCAATTTTTTACAGTGCACTTACCTGACTAATAAATTGTTATGTTTTGAATTATTCAAACCTCGTGTTATTATCACTGGTAAATGTTGTTGTCCATAGCACTACAAGCCACTGTACAGGTTAGTAACGGACTAAAACATGTTAGACGGAGCAGCGTGGCAAGCTATACAATGTTGTTAGAGATCCGACTAACAAATTGGCATTAATTCAAGTATACTTAGACTGTAAAAGGCCAACTATGGGTTTTCTATTTAGAACACCAAAATATTGTTGAAACTAATTTAAATGAGGATATTTAGGCCTTCATCTACAAACTTATAATCCTGTGCGATTATTATTAAAATACTTTGACTCGATTTAGTAGATAACAAAGTGGAACCATGGCAGTTAAGGTAACACTTTTAAGTGGCAATTCCCACTGTTAGAGTTAGAGCTATATTATTACCTAATAATAAGATATTGGCTATTTTTAATATCTTTCAATCTTTTTCTACATCCCTAATCCTTCCAATACATAAACTCAATTAATGCCTAACTAACTAATACCCTGCAAATTAGGATTTTATAATAAAAGTCTTCATTTATGGATACTTGTTAGTGAGAAATGAACCTCAAAATAAAGCGTGACCTTAGTTAATTAAATGCTTATGTATTGTAGATGTAAGATAAGCTTTTGGTGTCTCCAGAATGCGTCTGTAAAGTTTCAGCTCAAAATACCTATCATCCCATTATTTATTATAGCCTCCAGAATCTGATTATTTTGGTGAGTTCAGTGTAGTTGTTTTTGTAGCCTGTGGCTTTAAATGCGAATGAGCCGCTTCTCCCCGCCCAGCAATCTGACATGCGTGTCTGCTTCTTATCATGCTTGATAAGACAAAAAGCAGGCAGTGAAAGAGGGACTCTGATAAAGCTGAAATACAGCATCTTAGTTTAAAATATCAAGTAAGTTTATTTGATGTGTTTATGGTGAAGTTTACTCAAGCCTTTCTATAATGATGAGTCACACACAAAAGCCGTTTGCAGTACAGACACATACACACATATGCGCGTTTACTTACACCTGGCAGCCGTAGTGATTATAGCAGTTGATAATTACAGTTATTTTATTTTATTTATTCTGTAGTTTTATTACAAACATGTTGTTTAAAAAAAATAAACTTACAAAACTAATTTTTGAGATGCAGCTGAACACAGAAAGTTGGGACATATAAATTAATTCCAGTTGCATGGTACCAGTCAATCAATTTGTGTTGTGTTTATTTTTCTCCAATGTGACAGTAGACACACTATACCTACACACAGTACTATCCAAAAAGCTTTTAAAAGTTGATTTTCATCGTAGGTGATCTTTAAATGTGTATATATGTATATATATATATATATATATATATATATATATTGTCACGGTTTATGAATCTGTGTGTTCCTCCTGTATGTTATGTGTCATGCCATGTGTGTTGTCTTGTGCGAGGGTGTGTGTTTGTTTACCTTTTGTGTTGACAGCGTGCTTGAATCAGCTGATATCATCAGCTGACTAAATCATCCTCCAGCTGAACCTTATTTGGCCGGCTATATATTCCGCCTGTGGTATGTTCTGGTTATCAGTCTGTTGTTTTTCCTTGTCCCTGTCTGTTGTTCCCCAGTTTCATTCGCTGTCCATTTGATGTCTTCGTTGTGGTCTGTGGCTCTCTTTTGTATTGAACATTTGTGTGTCCAGGGGCCTGTTTCAGAAAGGAGGTTAAGTGAAAACTCAGAGTATTTTAACCCTAAAATGAGAAAAACTCTGGGTTTTCCGTTTTAAAATGGCAGGTTTGTTAAACTCAAGAAATCAGGGTAAGTCAAGCCTGTTTCTGAAAGAAAGGTAACTTTAACTCAGAGTGAGTTACCGTGGTAACTTACTCTGTGAATCTAACCTGGTCTGAAGCAGGTTTTATTCTCTAAACTCTGAGTTTCTGTTTTTCTCCTCCCCTTTTTTAAAGGTGAAGCGTATTTCTCGCCTTAGCCTTACGTTTTCACACATCTATTTTAGAGCTCATTTTGGATATGCCCATTAAACGATTGATGGAAACGTCATGATTCACATAACTTTTGAAAATACGCATAATAAAATATGTGCATAACTGAGTAGGTTAAACTTTTATTTGATAAGATGCACATAAACTACTAAGTGCACTGAACAAATTACAGTATGTACATTAAAAAAAGGTTTGTTAGAGATGATGATGAAAATGTGTGTGAATGGACAAACCAGCAGGCTGAGCACACTGCAGAACATCTTAAATGTTGTTTTAGTTATTCTAAAATGTCTTAACTGTTTCAGTATTAGTGTATATTATTAATTACCTCAGAGCGTCTGGAGAGTGTCAAGATCTCCGCGTCTGGCTTCAAACGCCCCCACGTGTTCATTGTGTCAATTGTCTTCTGAGGCGCAAGTACATTAATTAAATAAAAAATCATTGACGCAGCTTATTCTACCTCAGTAAATTCTGTTTTTATTGTTGAAATTTGGTGCAAGTTAATCAGGAAGTGACGATTGTGTTCTTTTCGACTCTTTGGATAAAAACGCTGCTTTATTTTTAGGCGTTATTCTAGTTTATATACATAGCTATTGCCTACATTTTTGTCACACAGAGAACAAAGTCACGTACGAGGCTTGTCCTTTTTTTATCAGAAATAATTAGCTTAACCTTCGACGTGCACTGTCACTAGATTAATGGGATTATTATTCTGTCTAAAAATTATTTTATTTCTGCTTACCTTCTTAATGTTATATCAACCTCTATCACTTGATCAATAAAAAGGCAGACACACAACAGTGTATAAAAGTTTAGAAAAAAAGTATAAACGTCACACATTACACTACTTATTTTATTATACTTAAATTTTTAAATACTTAAAATAAAAAATTACGCATTAACTTGAGCAGCTGTTTTCCCATGCTAACTGTCTCTGTTTCACTGATGGCTGCTTCTTTTTAAATATATACGCTCATATTTGCTATAACTTTGCATGAGCAGATCAAGTTAAGCTGGAGAAAGTAATGGTGATCTCTTTTTTTAAGATGTTGCCATAGTCACTCGTTATATCCAAGCTCTATTGATAATGCCTTTTTATAGTCACGGTCTGCGCTCTTAACTCTGAGTTGGTCTACTCAAAGTTGATTGACCCAGCTCAGTTTTTATCTCTAGGTAAATCAACTCAGAGTTCAAGTTTAAACTTGTTTGAAACTCCTTACTGAAACAGGCCCCAGAACAGTGATATCCTTTGATACATTTTTATTATATATTTTTATTTCGTAGTTGAAGTCAGAATTATTAGCCCACGTTTATTTTTTCCCCAGTTTCTGTTTAACGAAGAGATTTTCTCAACACATTTCTAATCATAATAGTTTTAATAACTCATTTCTAATAACTAAATTTTTATCTTTGATATGAAAACAATAAATAATATTTGATTAGATATTTTTCAAGACACTTCTATACAGCTTAAAGTGCCATTTAAAGGCTTCACTAGATTAATTATGTTCACTAGGCAGGTTTGGGTAATTAGGCAAGTGATTGTATGATGGTGGTTTGTTCTGTAGACAGTCAGAAAAAAATAAGATTAAAGGGGCTAAAAATGTTGTCCTTAAAATAGTTCATAAAAAACTAAAAACTGCTTTTATTCTAGCTGAAATATAACAAATAAGACTAATATAATATATATATATATATATATATATATATATATATATATATATATATATATATATATATATATATATATATATATATATATATATATATATATATATATATATATATATCAGACATACTGTGAAAATGTCCTTGCTCTTTTAAACATCATTTGGCAAAAATTAAAAAAAAAAAAATAAAAAATCAAAGGGGGACTAATAATTCTGACTTCAACTGTATAAACATTATAAGTTTTACTATGATGTCCTTAATTACAAAATTCATACATTTACTTATTTATACATTACATATATTGTTATAAATTAGGTTGACAATGAAGGTAAGGTTCCAAATGCAGCTTTACTGTATTATAAGAGTGATCTATCTGGGAGGGGTTAAAAACAAGAGCAGACAGGAGCATAAAAGGCAATCTACAAAGAGTAGTTCAAGAGACAGGCAAAAAGTTGGGGCAAGCAGAAAACAATCACAATCTAAAAACTGTCTAATGACAAAAACAAGGCATGCAAGGAAAACTGCAGGAAAACTACATGGACATCATTAATGGAATTATTTGCCTAAATCTGAATAAGACAATAATATGATTAAGGTGTTTACATGAGTTGCTATTTGAATGTTCATTTCATGATCCTGTTTTACATGTTATGGCACATATCTATTAATTTCATTGCATCACCACGCTATCCACATTTCCTCCAGAGTTTTATGTTGTTGTGGTGTGTCAATTTTAATTTGTTGTCTTTAACTGCAGTTTGGCACTTTTACTTTCATTCAGGAACATTTTATGCCTGTCCCCCATGACAAACGAGGTATTGGATGTATTGTTTTATTGGAATTTGATACCGCACACCGAACGGGAGGAAAAAACCACTGCATTTTGCGATGCAGGTGCCTGTGGTCCATCACTGACTTTGTAGGTGCAGTAGATTATCCTGTCGCAAAACATGGTGAAAGTCCTTAATGACAGCAATAGTTTAATTGTGGTGTTTACATGTCTGTTTTGCACTTCAGTAATACAAGTAAAATTGGCTTACTCCACATGTCTTAATTCTATTTCCCTTTAGTTTGATTATGACCTTAAATTAAATTAATCAAAAATCCCTCTTTACATGGTCAACTCTTAATCAGAGGGTTGTCCTAATCATAGTAAACTCAGATTATTGGTGTAAACATAATCAATGTTAATACTTAGCAGTGAAAATGTATGAAATCGGAGCTTATGAGTCATATGTCTAATCAAAGTCAGGATCATGAGATTCAGTCTGCATGTGTAGAGAGAGCAAAGGATTGTGGGAGGTGTAGTCCAGGCGAATGGAAAATGTGCAGGATGGATGGCCTGTCCTCTTGTGAGCCTTGTGGGCAGTCTAACTAATCATAAAAATTCCCAATTGTAAAAAAAAAAAATATTTAAAAAAGGGTCATTTCATGAACAATAATCTCTGAATCTGTTCATTTCATTTAAAGATTTCCAGTGTTTTCACGGATAAGTGTAATTTGTAAGTATAAACAAATATAGATTTGATGATCGCACCACACTCGATGAAAAGTTGGTAGAGAGGTAAAATAAATGTTAAAAAATAAATGTAAAAAGATAATAGAAAATCTAAACTAAGAATTTTTGCATAAACAGTCCAAAATAAGCAGGTAAACTGGTGATACATGAGGGTATCATGTTTGAGTATAAAGGAGTGTGGATTTGCTCTAAGAAAGATCTGTTAATTAAAATTTTCTGTATTTCGTCATTCACAATGTTTTTTGTGTAATTACTGTTGTGACTTGCATTATGGGACCTTGAACTCTGCTCTGTCAACTTTTGATGTTGAAAACTCAACTGTACAAAGTGACGTTTATTGACATTTTTGCAGTTTGAAATGCTATAATGGATAGGAAATAATATAGAGAGAAATAAGTCTGTAAAATAACAGAAAATGAACAGGCAGTTTATTACAAGGCTTTTGTAGCATAACAACATTCAACATCAGTCCTGATAATATATCACTAATGTTTCAAACTTTTTCAAGGTAAAAAGTTGTTGGAGGAAGGATCAAGGTTCCAAAATGCAATTTAAAAGCATAAGTAAATGAGGGAAATGAAAACATGATTCACAAAATTGAGGGGGAAATAAAGAGTTTTTGTATTTATTTTAAATTAGGTAATAATAATATAATAATAATAAGTAACAATAAAAATGTGTTCTCTGTCTCAAAGACTAATGGCCATCCAATCATTCATGAGTGATTTGCTGATATGTGGAAAAGCACCATTAACATACATTAGGACAGCACATAGACAAACACTCTTTTGCAAAAGTTTGGGTACTCCTGATAAGTTTCATAATTGCAAGCTATAGCCTGCTGGCCTTTTAAGTAAGCATATTCATTTGGATATATTTTATACCCCATAGGAAAAAGTAACATTTTGGTCACATAACATTTATTTAATCAACAGTTGCAATGCACTTTGCGGACACTCCAACAGAATAATGACATAAATCTCTTGTACGGCCACTTTTTGCTGAAATAACAGCCTGTAGACGCTTCTTATAGCCAATGAGAAGTGCCTGAATTCTTGCTGAAGGCATTTTGGGCCATTCTTCCTTGCACAATTTTGCCAGTTCAGTCGGGTTTGATGGGTGCCAGACGTGAATGGGCCTTTTCAAATCAATCCATAGATTTTCAATGATGTTTAAGTCTGTGGACTGGGATGGCTTTTCTTGAACAATGTATTGTGTCTCAGCATGAATTCCTTGGTAGATCTGGAACTGTGCTTTGGGTCCTTGACTTGCAGAAACATCCAACCCTGCCATAACTTCACCCTATTGACTGATTCCTAAACATTGTTCCTTAGAACCTGCTGATTGTAAAATATTGAATGCTTCGTTTATTCTTCATCAATAAACATGTAGCAAATAATAACAATAATATAGATTAACTTGCACGCATTATTACTGTAGTAAATTAGCTCAAGGTTATTCTTCCCGCGCCTTTTCCGCCGTTATAATGTTGCGAGTTATGATTTAGATTACAGTGCTCGCATACCTTATGGACCATTATATAGCGGACTAGCTTGACGGGAGGAAGATTCATTTGAACGGGGCTTCAAAAGAATTGACTCTTTAGATCCGAACAAACAAATTATCCAGCGATGCTATCAAAATAAAAACCCATAAAGTTTGAGCAGGGTAACAAGATCAAAGTTTAAGACATTAGATTCATAAATATACACAGGCACCTTTCTTTATACAAAATTAAACTTTATTGACTAATCTAACAGAAACTAACACCTAACACAAACACACATTCATA
Organism: Danio rerio; assembly: GCF_052040795.2. Lineage (NCBI taxonomy): Eukaryota > Metazoa > Chordata > Actinopteri > Cypriniformes > Danionidae > Danio > Danio rerio. The sequence goes on from NC_141027.1 coordinate 64,234,443, forward strand.
CAATCATAGAGAAAAGTAAAGAAATTGAAGTAAGAGGTTGAGAGGATGTAATGATGGGAATGGGAGTTTGTAAAAGCAAACCAAGCGAATCAAACATAATCAAATTCAATATAGCCCTTCTAGGGTCTTTTAGAGTTGCATTTAGTCTACATCAGTTGAGATGAAAATGTATTTGCGTGCATCCATGTGATGTAAGGAGCTCCCTTGGTTGAGCATGTGGTTCTGCTGGTTGTCCTTTGTTTCCATGAGGGTTGTAGTGGGGGTGATTCAGTGTTTGAAGTTAAATCAGCAAAAGGATTCTGAAATGTGAAATGTCCGAGCTGTGCGATTAACCCTTTCTGTCTGGGTTTCCGCCTGCTTTCTTGGAGGTTTTTCTGCTTAGGTCTCGTTCTGAGTTTCCAAAGCGGTTGCAGAGAGTTTGAAGAAAAGTTTCAAACCAGCGTGTTTCAGAGCAGAGCCGGGTTCAAGAGAGAGGTTCAAGAGTTGTGGTTCAAAGAGAGACGGGAGAGAGAGAGAGGCATAGGTTTGGAGCCGGGAGAGAGAGAGAGAGTGTTTTGGTCCTAAGCTTTATAGGGCGGGTTCAGATACACCCTCCATGGAAAGTTGACCAGTTAGAAACTAACCTCTCTGCATCTGGTTTATGGGGCTTTGTCCGAGGCAGCGGAATTTGCATAGGCAAATTTTATGCAAATCTGGACAGAAATGTTAAAGTTTTTTAAAATATTAATATGTTGCACTCGTATTAACATAAAATGTCAACGATCAATTCGTACAGCAAATAAGCTTTACGACAAGACTAAACATGAACAGTATAATAGCTTGCTTTGCTTCAGTAGAGTTAAACATTGTATACAGCGGTATTAAAACCAAAAATACTGAGACAGGAGAAAGTTCTTTGTTCAATGCTGCATGGCACATTGCTGTTGGGTCGTAAATACCTTGGAATCAGGTTTCGAGTCTTCCTGGGCAAAAGTTGGCTTAGTTGTGGAGTAAAGAGTAAAATAATTATGTGTCTGGTTGGCCATATTTGTTACATGATACTGGGTGGAATCCATGTGACCTTTAACTCTGACAAGCTTTTCAGTACCCGTGCTTGCCACACATCTGTCCAGAGTATATTTTTCCAAAATGATCCAGGCTTGTCCAGATGACCATTTGCATACCTCAAACCACTCTTCTTGTTGGCAGAATGCAGGAAAGGTTTCTTATGCATCACCTTGCATTGAGCTGTTCTGTTCTGTACTTTTCACTGGACTGTGGAATGATTTACATTGACATTATCAGCAGAGAAATGTTCCTAGAACTCTATGGAGGTGGTCTGTGATTTGTCTGTAATCATTCTAACCTTCTTTGCCTTTGCCTTTCAGATATTTGTCTTGGTCTAGCACACCTTTCCTTTACAAGAATTGTTGCCGTGGCCTTCCATTTTCTGACTATGTTTCTGACAGCGGAGATAGAGACTTTAAACCTTTATGAATGCTTTTGGAATCCTTCTACTAATTCGTGTTGATGAATTATCCTAGTTTTCAGGTAATTAGGAAGTTCTTTTGAGGTTCCCATGTTGCTGCTTTAAAGTTCACAATCAGGAGAAGCACTGCTAGGAATCAGCTATGTTAAATATCCTTTTTCATCATTAGTTGCACCTGTGTTAGGATTGTTATCGCTCACTGAGTCACTCAAATCAATTTTGTGTAGGAATCCATTAGCATTAAGCAACTACAGATTTTGAAGTCCACACATAAGTAAGGGTGCCCAAACTTTTGCATAGCATATTTTCGGTTTCAATTTAATTTCAAACATCTCAATATTGCTACACTGCAAATGTCTGTCAAAAAACATGACATTATCTAGCTTTCACTAGAAACCAAATGGCATTTTAACTGTGATCTTATAAAGAAAGAGCACATAATTATTCAGCCACAGAGGGGTGCCCAAATTTTTGCATAAAACTGTATACTTCAACATGCCTCTGGAAAACATTTTTAGAGTGTTTGGCAGCCATCAAAATCAATTTTACTTTATCATAGCATAATTACATTTTTTGATCAGTGAAGACAATAGAATTACTTAAAGGAGGTGTTCATAACATTTGTCATAAATATGCAAGATATTTTTTGCTTACTTATGACATGTCATTAAGTTTATTTGCTCAATTATAGCATTTTGTAGCCGTGTTTGAGAAGTCTTTATGACAACAAAATAAATTTTTTTTGTCATGACAACATGACACTACAAAGACAACATAAAATGTCAGAAATTTGTCATAAACATGATTCCCATGTGCCCTTATAATTGGCATTAATTTATAACAGCATCATTATTATTATTATTTCTTGACCTCAAGTACAGCAGTATACAATGATTTAGTCATTAAAATACCATTAAATGACAAAGATTTAATGACAGTGTCATAAATTTTTTGACAGAGTAAAGACTTTTAATGAGGAAGTTTAAATCGACATCTTAGCATTTAAAATGGCAACTGAACTAAAGAAAAGCATGCATAAAATCTTCTTCACATTCCTAATTACACATTGTCATGACAGGAGCACCCGCTTCAAGAAAAGTGTTTCCATCTTTTCTTTGTGCTGTTGTCAATTAAATAAATGTAAAAACTGAAGTAATATTGTACATTCTCTTTATTATAATGTTTTATAAATTCGAGGTTATAAAATCTGACTTGCTGAACTGTGACTCCAAAATCATTAAAATTCTAAATCATTTTTGCAACCGATTTTGAATGTTGATGGATTGGCTGAAGCCTCTTGTTTAAACCTTCAACAGACAGCCTTGGAAAATATATATATAAATAATACTTTTCTAAAGCAGACTGTATCTCCATGACATTTGTAATGATTCAGTTTCCCCACCCAGCGACTCTAACCTGTGCAATTCCGAGCTCCATATCAAGACGTAGAAGCGAATCGCTTCTGGATTTTTGTAACCACATGACCCCACTGGCATGAAACGGTGCATCACTGCAACTGAGTCTCAAACCCTTGAGAGATTTCCGTTTGATTTGCAGCTCATTACACACAGTCAGACCTGCCTCACCCCCTCATATGGACCGATAAAGCTCCTCTGACAGCTACGGCTGGTACATTTTAGGGGAGGGAGGAAGTGAAACTATGCTGTCAGCAGAACCCCTCATCGCTCTAAATTGACGAGCAGCCTTTCCGCCTCAGTTTTTGTTTTTACGTGAAATGAATCCTGCATATTCGCGGCCATATTCAGGGTGCTGAGCAGACACTTCTCCCACTGTGCTCTTGTGCGTTGCATTGTATTGGTTTTAATTAAATTTAGTTTCTCGCTCTCCTACATGCCCCCAGTCCATCCCTCTCATGTCTATGGGAGATGGTGTGTGATTAATTATGTAGGAAAAGGTAAAAGAGCTGTTAAGTCAGGGGAGGAAATTGAGCAGTGTAGTAGAAAACAGGAGCGAATCACCCACTCTCAATATCTGCACCCATCCCCTCTTTAATAAAGAAGGACATCAAGATGCTTCTGCAGTTTGTGGGGTTTAAACAAAATTACACCAGTAAAAATACAGACGAATGCAACATTTCCTTGGCATTTCGGTGGAATTAAGAGAGCTGTAAGGTATCCGTGGCTGTATTGTGATTAAGTCATGACTGTACACTATTAGAAATTTCATTAAGTATGGAATCTTTACTATGCTTCACTTAAATATTAGAATTCAATCACTCAAGGTTGTGATGCATTAATACAGGTAGTGAAACAGGGGGGAAAATACATCCACTGTTATACCATTTTGCAATAATTCACCAGACTGGAGTGCATTACTCTGCTTGTACTGTACAGAACTACAGTTACTACACCTAAAGACATTGTCCAAATGTTGAATTTCAAGCTATTTGTCCTCAAGGAAAACTGCACGTAGAGTTAATTAAAGGCTAATTCACACTCCTCAGACAAATGTTTGTTTTATCAGTGTTTTGCTCTTGTTAATGTCTGTTGTCATTGGTCAAAGTTTGTTTTCCCTTGACTGAACATGTTTAACCACTTAAACTCTGCTGCTATTTGGGATTTCCGCCTGGATTTTGCCTACCCAAATTTAAAAGCTTCCCAAATCCACATGCAGAGGTGAAAATGCAAAAATTTGGTATGATTTTAAAGAAAACCCTATGAATTTTTATAAAACACCATTGAAAGTGTTTAAAATAACTGTATATGTCGTCTGTGGTATAATAAACACCTAACAAAAGAGGCGCATTTTGTATTATTTTTTTTTATAAACTCAAATTTGAAAGTGTACCGTTTATTTTCTGTGTGGTCTAGCGTGCTGTAATTAATTTTGGTGGTTCCTGCACATGTCCGTAATCATAGGAAAAAAGAAAAATGTCTCCACCATAATCTATGCAAAAGTTATTGTATTCCAACTGATGAGAGGTGCTGTACAAGCCACAGAGACCGATCCTTGTTTACATATTTCACTATTCTTTTGTTTGATCAAACATAATTCACTGTATTTGGACCACATTAGACATATAAAAGGATTACTTATGCACATCACCTCAAAAACAGAGGAGAAATGGCCCTGAAGGACACAGCATAAGGTAAGAGATGACAGCTGTCTGTGTTATCTGGGGCTGCTTATTGATCATAAATGTATTGTTTACATTTCTGCGCCATGGAAACACCACAATTCATTCAACAACTGTTTGGCATATGAATATAATTCAGTAAAAAGAATTCTAGAACTGTATGAGCACCCGCAAGAGCTTTCATTTGAGCTATAACTTGTACATGTGTTATGTAAAAAAATATGAAAATGAACCAATGTAAAATACCTAGCTCAGGTATCCAAAATACTGTGTATTTAAATGTAAATAACTTTTATACAGTAGAATAAAAACAAGTGATGCATATGTGCATAAAATATAGATTCTACACTTTCAAACAACACCACTTACGGGCGTCTGGTGCAACGCTAGCCCTTTAAATCTGAAAGCGAAAGTCGATGACGTCACGGACCCGGTACCGAGTCCGCAGAGTTTAAGTGGATCGTGGTATGCGTGAGTAGTGTGTAATTAGTTTTCAAAAAATGGCAACAAACTCTGTTTGATTACCTTATACCAGAGACCAGATAGCCTTAAACCCCAGTCAGATCACATGAATTTGTCATCATTTTGGTCAGATTTTCTTGACATAGGGTGTTGTGGGGATTCATAAATGACAAATGGACGTTGTGACACAAGATTTGTTTGTTTCTTCATGTGTAATGTGGCATAGTTCACGACCCGATACCATGTCAGCAACGCCACACGACACCATTGCAGAAAGTCTAGCATGTTTATTTTATTATTTTTTTTCTGGTTTATCACAATGAGTTCCATCCTGTTATTTCACGGTTATATCAGCAGGTGCTACCTGTGCTGATTAGGAAATTAAAAAAATATACTGCAAATTAAATTTTGTGTGGCTCACAGGTGGATAAGATCAATCATTGGTTATGCAAACTTTAACTACCTTTTCTAAAACATATGGGTGTTTTAAGCTTTTTTCATTTGACAGACTGGCACAAATATGCAGACATCACCATTCTCAGCTCAAATAACGTGTCGGTGCTCTTTGGGCAAGAAATTCATCAGAGCAGGCAACAAAAATCAGTCCAAGGCACTTGAAAAAAAGTGGATTTTTTTAATGTAATATTTTTTTCCAAGTGCATTGAACTGATTTTGTTGCTTGGCAGATGCAGAACTTTTAAAATTCATTTACACTCTTTGCATCCAAACTATATTGAACACATTTTTCTAACAATTGTAAAGTTCGGGTGTATTATGCAAGTTCAAACACAGCTTGTAGAACACACAAGACATGTCACGTGGATAGTTAATTAACCCAGAGTTAAAATTAAGACTCTGGGTACTTCTTTTCTATTGATTACCTGCAGTGGCCACTTTTACTTTTGCATTTAAAGTAAACAGTGAATATTGTGACAATATTATACAAAAGCGTCTTACTTTTTTTTTTTTTTTTGTACAAAAGCCCATAGAGTTTAGTTCTTGCGCACAGTTAAAAATAAAAATAATTATAATTCCTTTCATGTATATAGCACTTTTATGGACGCTTAAATCAATTTACACATTTTTGGGGGGAATCTCCTCATCAGGGCGAAGCAGTGGCGCAGTAGGTAGTGCTGTTGCCTCACAGCAAGAAGGTCGCTGGGTCGCTAGTTCAAACCTCGGCTCAGTTGGTGTTTCTGCTTGGAGTTTGCATGTTCTCCCTGCGTTCGTTTGGGTTTCCTCCGGGTGCTCTAGTTTCCCCCACAGTCCAAAGACCTGTGGTACAGGTGAATAGGGTAGGTTAAATTGTCCGTTGTGTGTGTGTGTGTGTGTGTGTGTGTGTGTGTGTGTGTGTGTGTGTGTGTGTGTGTGTGTGTGTGTGTGTGTGTGTGTGTGTGTGTGTGTGTGTGTGTGTGTGTGTGTGTGTGTGTGTGTGTGTGTGTGTGTGTGTGTGTGTGTGTGTGTGTGTGTGTGTGTGTGTGTTGCCAGAGATTGGTTGCGGCTGGAAGGGCATCCGCTGCGTAAAAACGTGCTGGATAAGTTGGTGGTTCATTCCGCTGTGGTGACCCCGAATTAATAAAGGGACTAAGCTGACAAGAAAATTAATAAATGAATGAATGACTGAATCTCCTCATCAACCACCAGTGTGCAGCATCCAATTGGATAATGCGATGGCAGCCATATTGCGCTAGACCGCACACCATCTGATTGGTGGAGTGGAGACAGAGTGATGAAGCCAATTATGATATGGGGATGGTTAGGAGGCCATGATGAACAGAGGTCAGTAATCTTTTTAGAAAGACATCCTTGAGAGTCAGCCCTTAGGTAACGTAGCTGACCAGTATAGAGTCTAACAAGGCAGCAACCTAGCTTTCCCATGTGGACTTCGGACTAGGCACAGCCTTGCTTAGCTTCTGTAGGTGACCATGTGAGAGTTGCAGAGAGCTAGCTGCTGGCTATGAAATGCACAACTTTTCAAAGTATTCCTCATTTGACTCCACATGTACATGTGCACAGGTGTTCAATTTATCCACATTGTGACTGTTCTGGAGTTTGTGTAGCCATTACATATGTGTGACAAAGATATTTCCACCTTTGTCTGCAATATGTTTCTCCTTGCTCAATGTTTGCTAAATTTATGTTATACTTGCTATGTGTAATGCCTTTGTCATTTTTCATGCCTGACTTCAACAAAGGAACAAACTTTCTAACCTCTTAACTGTGTCTTTTGTCACATGCCTGCACAATATTCTGTTCTGTTCTGCTAATTGCTGTTGTTTGACTTTGTGAAATGATGACCCTGAGGCACAGCTGCCAATTTTGGGATAAACTAACTTTAATTATATCAAAAAATTAAATGCTCAAGTACCTGCACATTCTATGAGTGGTTACAAAAACCCAGAACTGTGCAAATAGTTCATGCAAGCTATTCTGATGATCATTAACATGTGAAAAATGAATTTTACCTTGGGCTTAAAGATGCTATATGTACATTTTTGTCTCTTCTAAAGCATACAGATACCACAATAAGTTTGCAGATATTTAAGAGACGTGCCAAGTGAACATTCTTGTTTATCTGAAAAAGAATGCTGAAGTGAGATATTCTGCTTTGACAATGTCTGTTACGTGCCAGAATGGCTGCCTTTGTTTTAGTCATTTACCCTGCCCAATTCCAATTTAGCCAACAATATTTCAGCACCCTGGATTGCCTTCATGGAAATGCACTAACATTCATTCAGTTCATTTCATTCATTCAGTCAAATATTGACATCCATTGACAGCGTATTTCAATCATTCAGTCATAAAGACACCCAAAGTGTGCCTGTGACAAAATACAACCTCTGGTGGACAGTAGCAGACTCAGAAATGAGATGCAGATTCAGAGTTCCACACTAAGTTATAAATTAGCAAATAATCTAAATATTACGAGAGCGACGCAGTGGTGCATTAGGTAGTGCTGTCGCCTCACAGCAAGAAGGTCACTGGTTCAAGCCGTTGCTGAGTCAGTTGGTGTTTCTGTGTGGAGTTTGCATTTTCTCCCAGTGTTCGCGTGGGTTTCCTCCAGGTGCTCTGGTTTCCCCCAAGTCCTAAGTCATGCGGTACAGGTAAATTGGGTAGGCTTAATTGTCTGTAGTGTATGAAAGTGAATGAGTGTGTGTGTGGATGTTTCCCAGAGATGGGTTGCAGCTGAAAGGGCATCCACTGCGTAAAACATATGCTGGATAAGTTGGTGGTTCATTCCATTGTGGCGACCCCAGATAATAAAGGGACTAAGCCGAAAAGAAAAATAATGAATGAAGAAAATAAATATTATGAGCGTAAAAATTAGGTGAGTAGGTAATATTGTCCTAACAACATGCTATGTGATGACATTTGCAATGACAAGCAGTTTGGCTGTTTTACATCAGACGAAACATGACAGAAATATAAATACAGCCATTCAGAAGCACAGAATAGTGCCCTCACTCACGAAATGCTAAGGTTTATAATCTAATTAATACATATTAAAAATCTTTGATATTAATAAATGTAGATGATAAATCACTGATATGTGTTGGTTTGCCTTATTTCACAGTTCTATTGTTTCATTTCAAACAGTTTATTTTTAATTTTCAAGATCTGAGGTGAACTATCGGCTGCTGCCTTTAGTAGTATGGCAATAAATGTGATGTGAAATGACATTCAAACTCACATTCTTAGCATTTAACACTGAATAAAGCACATGAGCTGTACCTGAGGTGATTATTGTCAGTTTTCTTTTGTTTATCTGCAAGAAACAGAAGCTGTTTCTAAAATATAGGTTCAAGGCATTGGTTAGAACAAATGCTCTCTTTAATATGGTAAATATATCTTCTATCATATACAGTTGCTTTTGTTTAGAACATGATTTAAATCAGCCTTTAAGCTTGATAATCAGGCTCACTCTTGTTGGTCTTCAATCTGGCAACCTGTGCTTGCAAGTGATTTGATCCAGCAATGCAATATCTAGTTCAACCACTGGGTGTCAAACTTACATACTGCACTTATAAGGTTGGTTGGTAACAATGTGGTGCAAATGATGAGTCAAACAACTTACCTACCTATCCTTCTTTCCTTCCATCTTTGTCATGACTGTGTCAGTATCTGTAGTACAGTAAATGTTTTCTTTTTTTTTTTTTTTTTAAAAAGGTTACCATCTAATATTCAAGTACAAAATAAAAATGTTTTAGGCAGTAATGACAACCTGTTCTCATATTCAAATTTAACTACATTTCATGAATTTGCAACTGCATACCACCCGATATAATTACACTGCAGTTTATACCCAGCAGATACACAAACTCATAAAATTTTTTAAAATTTTAGAATTTAGGTCACCTTTTTTGATGTCCAATAACAATGTGAAATGACTTTGATATTTGGTTGATTTTAGGTTGTGTTGGAAAATGTATTTACCAATTGATTTTAGGTTGTGTTTTATTGACCAAAATCCAACGTCGAGCCAATATCTTAAACCAACATCATATTGACGTCAAATACTGACATTTATTCATCAGGTATGGCAAACAAAATCCAATGTGTGGTAGATGTCATGGTGGTAATGTCCACACAATGTCAAGCTGTTAGATCATTAAGTTAATATTTTGTTGATTTTAGGTTGTGTTGGAAAGTGACCAAAATTCAACGTCAAGCCAACATCTTAAACAAACGTCATATTGATGACAAATACTGACATTTGTTCATGAGGTATGACAGCCAAATGCAATGTCTGATAAACATCATAGTGCTAACATCCACACAACGTCAAGCTTTTACATTATTAGACGTAGATATTTAGTTGTTTTTAGGGTGTGTTGGAAAGTGATCAAAATCCAACGTGGAGTCAACATCTTAAACCAACATCATATTGATGTCAAATACTGACATTTATTCCGTTGGACACTGACATCGGCCCGGTGTTGGGTTCAGATGTCAGCCAGAGTTTCATTTCAAAACAAAATGCGAAGTCCCATGGTCTTGCGGTACAGCATCAATCTGGGGTCATGTTGACATCCTGTGCCTGTTGGGTATTGAGTGGAGATTGTTCATGTTAACAAATGTAATGTTACTGTGATGTCTTACGTTGTTAAATTTCATTTTTTTTAAAGTACTCAGGAAGGTCATTATTTTTGATGTGGCAAAAACTAATATCGCCATGTCTTCTGAAGAGGCGAACACGATTCAATCTTGCTAATTTTGTTAGGTTTGTACATTATGCCATTGTTAATCAAATAAAACTAATGCATTTTGCAGCAACAAATCAAGATTTGTGTCACCATTGACTTTTTGTGCAGATTATTATTGTCAAAATCCTGCAAAACTTTGATGACTAAACAGATACAGCTGTCAAGCATAGATTAGCAATCACAGACATTAACTAGCACTAAAACTTGATTCTGCTTGACTTCCCTACATGAAAAGAAACTATATAAACATATATGTTTTAATATAGGTTTTGATATGGGTTTCTGATATATGTGACATATGTAAAATTGCCCATTTTTCTATATTATATGTACATATATGCACAAATATGGGTACATATATATTCACCTATTTGTTAATAAAATTATGAAAATACAGCTGCTAGACATTATTATTTAAAAGAAATTTTATTTTGTATTTACTTAATCAAATAGTACAATAAATAAATATAGTATAAAACAAAAATAAGAGAATAAACATCAAAAAAAGTAACGAAGAAAAAAGACAAACCATTGTGTTATACATCGTTATTCTCCACTATCTTCATATAAGAAAAAATTGACCTTGTAAATTTTTCAGGAAAAAATGTGGACATCATAGCTTTCCATCTTCTCTTACTTATTTGCCATAGTTAAAATCTATAACATGCCAATTACAAGTAATTCCAATTTCAAGTGGTCCATACATAGGTTTTTTTTGCACTTTTTTAAGTTAGTTCTTAGTTATTGCCTTGATAATAGAAAATATGACCTAATCAAAGCATCATGTATGACACTTGCCAAAGTGTCATATAAGCTATATAGGACACATATCATGTATGAACATAAAGGGCCTATATGTGGATATGAAGAAGCAATACAGGTTACCTATTTGGCCTATATATGCACATATACGCACTTCAATATTGCCTATATGTGGCATATATACACATATATGCAGCATATATATTATCATATATGTGCATATATACTGCATATAGGTTTCATATATGCACATACATCCTCATATAGTTTCTTTCCATGTGGGTCATACCAAATCCTACAAAGCCACAAAAAAAGTAGGACCAATAAGACCTCGACCCATAAAAGCTACTTGGAGAGAAAGCCAGAAAGCCATATGCTCTGAGACTTGACCCTCATAATGTGAATAGATCATTGGTGAGTCCATAAGAGCCAGAGGCCACAGTCTGTTCTTCAGCTTCCCAAGACAGGAACAGATTGAAAACGAATCAAGTAAGAGGTAATTCAATAGAGCGTAAATCGAGTAGAGAACAATAGGACAAAGCGTAATTGAAACGAAACACAGCAGCATTTAATTTGATGGAAAAGAACATGACACAAGAATGTAAAACAAATTACAATCTAGAACAAGTAGAAATGTCACTGCGTATTGGGATGGACATGAGAGCTGAGCGCGTCTGTGCTTATAAATGGAAGCAAAGTGATATTCACACAAGTCAGACGCATTGAGATTTTACAGCAGTAATTCCTCAGCGGCTTGCAAACAGGGCACTTAACTCTGATTTTAATTACATTTGTTGAGGGGAAACCATCAACGGTATTGAAGCATCAATGCTGTGCTACGATTTACGTTGAAATATTGATTAAGCCTGACTGTTGCTCTTTAATCCTGCCGATTGCGTGCAAGAACAAAATGTCACATTACAACATAATCAAGGTCACATCTGGCGATATGCCTGCCAAAGTGTGCTGATTGCTGTTCAGTCTGGGCTGATGTTGGTCAGGTGAGTCTGGGAAGAGTGCGCTCGATATTAAAGATGCACTTTGAAGAAAGTACTCATATTAATAATTGATGCAGGCCGCCTGTAATCAATTTGGTATGTCTACCTCGGCACAGCTCAGCTTTTGGACTCCATTTGAAGCTGAATGTAAAAAAAGAATTTGATGACTATAGAGCTTGTCAGCCTTTCATATACCGATGCTTTGTATAAAATGGCATGGAATGTAGAATTTCCAACAATATTTTATTGTAGTTACTGCGACTGCTTCAGTGGCAAATGTGAATTCATGTGCTTTTGAAAGCCAGAGCGGAACATAAGTGACAGTTTGCCATTTTAGAAACGTAAAATCTCTCGCTCAAAAGCTCAAGAAGTGGCAGAAGTGAATTGATCTCAATAGCTGCTGTTCTCTCCCCAGCCTCTGAATCAGACCTTTAATCCTTCAGATAGCAGCTCAGAATATGTCACTTCTCAGATACATCTTCCCTTTCCACTTCTTACTAAAATTCCCTTTCCAGTCTGCCAAGGGACTGTTATTACCTTTTTTTTTTTTATTTTTTTTGGTGGGGGGTTGTTTTCAAGACAGAGATAAGAAGTACAGTATGTTGGATTTGACTAGTGCAGCTCAAAGAATGTTTTGGTTCAAATAGGGTGCAAGACTTAGCTTTAAAAGTTCACAAAACACCAAAACACATCTGCTGTGATGTTGACAGTCATATACGTGTCTCACATTGCTAAAAAAAAACACTATTAGGACACAAAAAAGTGAAAATTGGTTGTTTTTGTGTTATTTCGAGCAAATTCGTTAATCCGATTTAAAAATAAATTTTGTTGCTACATCACGGCCAGTCGATAACTGTGTAAATTCCAGCATGTAGACTTGGATGTCTGTACCAGCGGGTTAAACATGACGTCTTTGAGCTTACATCATTAATTCCAAAGACAGACTTGATTCAAACCAATCAACCAATCAGCCTCATATTGTGAATGAGGTGCAACTTCATTAATGTGCATGATTGCTTCAAAGACTCTACCTGGTTACAGTGTTCAGACAGCAGAGATATGGCACGTTGTGTTGCCGTAATTAAAATAAGTGGAAGAAGAAGAATTGTTGGAAGACATAGGTCGTTGGTGTTTATAAATGTGCTGCAACGAAGGTTTTGTTTTCATTTTCTGCTATGAGAGCACAGCTAGACTCATGTGTGGATTACAGTGGTCTGCTAAAACGCAAAAATTAATACATTTATAAGGAACATTTTTACCCAAGAGCTTTTCACATCTAGAAATCTGGATTTGCCACTCATCTTCTTAAAAAAAGATACAGTTCCAGTTGGTGTTAATTGTCCTGTCTCTACAGATTTGGTAAGGTTGTGATTAGTGTTCTTTGTTTATGTTTATTTAGATGGCAAAGATAGTAAGTATCGTCAGCACTACTCTTTCAGTTTTCAAAGACATACCTTAGTCTAAATGATTTAGTTACTAAGTTTACAGTATGCTAATATCACTACAATATTATCAGCTGAAAGAGCCGCTGTAAAAGCTGCTCATTGAGTCTAAACATGTAAACACTTTAATCAAACTATTTTTTGCTATTCTTCGCTGCATTTTGTGGCAGGATAGTCGTATTAAAACTACACTCCTCCAGCAGTTCCTCGCATCCAATATCTTAATTGTCACTAGTGTCATGGATGAAATGTTCTAGTTTGAATGTGCCAAACTATAGTTGAAGTTGAAAAATTAAGAATGAAACCCGAAATTACATGAAACTTAAGGGAAAATGTGGATAGCGTGGTGATGCAGTGATGTTAATCAATCTGTTTGCTAAAACGGGATGATAAAATGAACTTTCAAAAAGCAACTCATGCAAACACCTTAATTATTTTATTGTCTTATTCATTCATTCATTCATTCGTTCGTTTTATTTTTGGCTTGTTCCCTTTATTAATTTGGGGTCGCCAAAGCGGATTGAACCGCCATCTTATCCAGCATATATTTTACACAGCGGATGCCCTTCCAGCTGCAACCCATCATTGGGAAACATCCATACACTCACATTCACACACATACTCTACAGACAATTTCGCTTACCCAATTCACATAAACCACATGTTTTTAGACTGTGGGGGAAACTGGAACACCCTGAGGAAACCTAAGCAAACACAGGGAGAACATGCAAACTCCACACAGAAATGCAAACTCTCCTAGCCAGGGATCGAACCAGCGAAAAAGAAAAAAACAGCACCAAGAAAAAAATGCTTGGATTGCATTTCTTAACCCCTAATGTTGCTAGTTAACATACTCAATGCTTTTATTTTCAACATATCCTATCATTTCTAAAATATCAACCTCTACCAAACGGTAAATTTGGCGGTTTATGGTAAAAGTGGCTAAATAAATACACATACTATGACAAATATGAGACTATTAAGTGTAAGACCAATTTTTTAAAAAAAATATATATATATTAAAAATAAAACATTTTTCAACACTAAATCATCTTTATTTATTGAAGTATGCCATAATATATTTCAGATTCTTAATTAACAAGCTTTCTTGTTTTTTACAATAAAACCAAAATCAAGTGTAGTAGTGCAACAGGATTATGTTTGTTTGTTTATTTTGTAAACTAACAACAATGCTTTGTGTGCAATTCAGTGGTGCTCAACCCTGTTCCTGTAGATCGATTTTCCTGCAAAGTTCAGCTCCAATCCTGATCAAACACACCTGAACGCCTGCACTCTTATTAAAAACACTTACTCTTTAAATGACTTTAACTGTCATTATTTTAAACAGTAAAAACACAGTCAACCGTTTGGTAGAGCTTGCAGTTAAAGGGATATATATAGTAGAGAGAGAAACAACAAAAAAATAAAATAGGTAATGTACTTAAACAGATGAAATAATGTCTTCTTGTGCTATCAAAATTATCATAAGTCACCCAGTCAGAACTGGACATGAAACATGGAAGAGAGGAGATGGCTGCTATCTTCTTTAGTTTCTTTATCTCCATGTCCTGTCATTGAAGCCGTGAATATTTATGTGCACAATAAAATATAGTTTTGAAGAATTGATGATGTTATAAACAGTAAAATTAGCATATATTTCAACAAAAATCCAGAATGACCATTAACCCTCAGGGGTCTGAGATGATTTTGGGGCCCCTAAGATGTTTTGACATGCCCTGACATGTGTGTTTATTTCAGCTTCTTAATACATAGTATTGGTTAACATGTTTGTTTGTTTTTTTTGTTTTGTATTCAACACAAACTGTGCTACAATAAAATGTGAGAAATAAGAGTGGTTAATAGGTTTTGGTGAAAATGGTGACAATGGTCATGAATAATTCACACTGGAGAGACAGACACTCCCCCAAGCACCCATCAAGGGCATTGTAAAGCAATGTCCATCTGCGAAAGCTAGCTAATACTAAATGCTTATTGTACTACTTGCTGTATGACCATGTAAACACTCTGGGTAAACAATAAACAGTCCTCTGCATATATAAGTACACCTCTCACAAATCTCTCTTTAAATTAATGCTTTTAATATAAAGCTTTAAAATATTATATTGTGCATATACATTAGATTTGTCAGTACTGAAACCAAATCAGGACTCCAAAAACTGGCTCAGCCAAATTCATGTTATAGAATAATATTAAACAAAAAATAAAAAAGAGGAAAAATCAAGAGAAGCAAAAATATGTGAAGAATTAAGTTGAAAGTGTTTAGTTTGAAATTTAGTTTAGTTGAAGTATTTCTGTAGTGCTTTTACAATGTAGATTGTGTCAATGCAGCTTAACATAGGTAATAAAGCCATAATAATATTTCAGATTATAGAACATTCGAGCATACCAAGTAGAGAGTTATGTTAGAATGCTGGTGAAGTTCTAGGTAAAGTAAAATTTATTCAGTTCAGTTCAATACAAATGTCACCGCTGAAAGATGATGCACTGAACAGCTCCACCACCAACCAAGCAAGCCAGAGGCAACAGAGGCAAGGAAACAAAACTTATACACAGAAGGCAAAAACAAACCTTTGGAGAAACCAGGTTCAGCTGAGGTGAGCAGTTCTGCTCTGGCCAAACCTAAAGGGGAAGAGCTGCTGTCAAAAATACACTGGCTTGAGATCGATAAACATCCATTGTGGAGAAGCTGCAAGGTCACCAGGTGGGTGTTCAGACTAGCCAAAAGGATCAATGCAGAGACTGGTCTGTCACTGGGATCTTTGCAGGAGTCAGTTTTTAACTTTGATTCTTCAGTGATAACCAACTGCTCTGGATACACTCCAGATCCAAGATTATGTGAACCTCAAAAAAGGAGAAACAGACAGACTCCAGTTGTCCTAATTAATGTATCCCAACAGTCCTTTAAGATTTAAATTAAGTTAAGTTAAAATAAGTTGTGCATGTTTTATGTATAATGTCACAGATAGGCTGTGACTGACTTTTATGTAGGCAAGCTAGTAAGCATGCACTAACTCACACAAACCATTTCCACTATACACACAAGTTAGATGCCGGCTGAAAAAACAAACATCAAATGTACTGTGTGTGTGTGGATACCTGACTGTTTTGTGTGATTTAGAAATACTCCATTTATTTCTGAAAAATCATTTTTGCTGTTTGTTTATTTTTTTTTTCAGCTTAACATTTCATTATTTGGTTTAACATTTAAAATAAATCACACCAGACTTTACTGTAATCATAATATAGGGATGGCAGACGTGAAACTGACGTTTCGAGACAGTGTCGAGATCCCGAAGCGCAAGTGTTTCGAAACACTGCACCGAAGCATGATCCGAAACCCCCAGGTCACGTGACTAAAGTGTTTCGAAACACCTGGTCACGTGACTAAAGCGATTCAAAGCATTGATAATTTCAGAAGCATTTCGAAACATGGAGAATCTGGATTTGACTAACATGGTCAATTTTAATTTTCCATCTCATATGGCGTAGTGGGCTGTCCTTGTGCATGTTGTAGCTGTTTCAAGTTAATTTTGAAAACAGCTTTAGCAAAGAACAGTTGAGCAAATTGAGGTATCAAACCCCACTTTGTAGCCTTGAATCATCAAGTGGTTTAGTCGAGAGGTTAGAGTTTGTGACTACCATGCAAGAATAATGGGTTTGAATCCAGACTGACACAATTGTTTTTAAATGCTTTAATACCAGTTGGTAATGCTTTGTATTGTATCGTTTTGTTTCAACATTGCTCTGACATCCGAATAAACACCTTGTAAATAAATTTGTATTGTTTTGTTCATAAAACAGGGCTGTTACTAGATCAGATACAGTTGTGGCCAGAAGTTAACAATAATTATTTATATTATTAATTACATGTCCCATTGTATTTTATTAACGTCTATCCAAAACCTAAACCCATCACAGTACTGTAAAAATATGAATTATTGTTTTACAGTGTTACAAAAATGATGCTAAATTGATGGCATATCCGCAGCTGTATCCTATCTAGGCTACACCATAAAACAGTAACATGATTAAAATACATAATATCATGATTTTGGAGTATTTGTACTAGTCGAGATTCGAACCCAAAATGAATTTGAAATATAGTACCATAGTGCACACACACGGTCCACTAGGCCATACTAGACAGATTCATAATGAAGATCATGCCAGTCAAATGCAGATTCTCCGGGTCCTGAAACGCCTCTGAAATGATTGATGCTTTGAATCGCTTTTGTCACGTGACCTGGGTGTTTCGGATCATGCTTCGGTGCAGTGTTTCGAAACCCTTGCGCTTCGGGATCTCGACACTGTGTCGAAACGTCAGTTTCACGTCAGCCATCCCTACCTAACTGTTGGCATAGCCAGAACACACCTTGATTCTGTAAATTTTGTATATATATTTTTGCTGGGAATGCACACATTTGTGCACTGAAATAAACACTTTGGACTGAATTTATTCCTCGTCACTGGTTTTGTACATCTGCACCCCGGTACATCCTAACATATACACTGTAAAAAAAATAGTTGGGTTCCACACAACTGCTCATGTTGTCCCAACAAAAATTTGTTAACTTTAAGTGGATTGAATATAAAAAAATTTGGTTGTCTGCAATAACAATAAAAAAAAAATTGAATTGTGATGTTTCATGGCATTTAATTTATACAAGAAGCAGACATATTCGAATTTATGTTAGGACAAAGTGATGTTGAACACTTTGCCCTAACATTGTTCAAATTTACAAATTTAATTTACCTTTTCATTATGTTAGTGGCTTTTTTTGCCCTATTGGCTTCCATTAAAATCTGCGACAGCATGTCATGATTTATTTTTGATTGTTGTTGCTTTTCTCTGTTGAGAAGAAGTAACAGTATCTCTTTACTGGAGATCATCAGTTGGGATCATTGGTTAAAAAAATATGGCTTTTATTTGGAGTTTTGTGGAGTAACACAGCAAATTATAATATGTGTGCATACATAGTATGTAAATACACTATGCTACTACATACTGGGCCCCATTTAAAAAAAAAAAAAAAAAAAGGTTAAGTGAAAACTCAGAGTATGTAACACTGAAATGAGAGAGTTTTTCATTTCAAAATGGCAGGTTTTTCAAACTGGAGAATGCAGGGTAAGTCAAGCCTGTTTCTGAAAGAGAGGTACCTTTAACTCAGAGTCAGTTACCATGGTCACTTACTCTGTGAACCTAACCTGGGGTGCGTTTCCCAAAGCCATCGTTAGCCAACTAAGGTCACAAGTTCCGTCATTTAAAACATAGTTCGTTGATTTTCCATTTCCCAAATCGATCATTACAAAGAACATTTGCAAACTGCGTCGCAAACTTGTGCACTTGCAACTACACCTCTGGAGCAGTAGTTAGAAACATAGTTCCTGGCTTTGTTCTATTCCGACTTATCCCCCCATGCCCTATTCCAGGGGTGTCAAACTCATTTTAGCTTAGAGGCCACATGGAAGAAAATCTGTTTCTCAGTGGGCCGCACTGGTAAAATAATGTTGCATATAACCTAAAACAACAACTTCAGATTGTTTTCTTTGTTTTAATACAATTACCATATAACAGAAAGCTGGAGCGTAAGGACAACATGATCTCACGGCAATTTGTAACTTTTTAATTAGTGTCTAATTCATATGAATTTGTACAATCTCATTCGTACAATTTAGTATGTTTTGCTAATCCACTAATGATGGTTGGGTTTAGGGTTGTGGTCGGGTGCCAGCCTCCTTTTTTATATTGTACATTTTCATACGACTGAACTCATACGAATTAGCCACTAAATTAACAAAATGTAAAATAGTTACGTTTTCTTGTGAGAACATTTCAGTGTGGTATTTCAGGGCACAGATGTGGTCTTTCTATTTTAGAAGGCTGTCGAACCAATGCTGATTTAGGCTTCTAGATTGGGTGAAATTAACAGTTTGCAATTGGACACAATTGGAACAACAGTTTCTTTTATTAAAAAATTGCAGCAAATTTTTGGTCTTTACAGATTCATCTTTACACCCCTGCCTAATTTGTTTAGAACATTCTAACATTTAACTTGGAATGATTTAAAATAAAAAAGCATTAAAGTCCTCTCTCGTGAGAGTGGTCTTGATACAGACCTGGTGCAGTGCAATCTGAGCCAGTGCTTTTTAATGCGCTCACCTAACCCCACCCCTAACCCTACCCGTCACAGTGACATCACCCACTCCATTGAGTGCATTGTGTCTGACATTGCATTGCTGAGTGATGCAATCTTATCACAAAATCTGCATCCAGATACTACTGCCTTTCTTAGGTGTAATTTGCATTCAAAGTATTTTTAAAGTTCAGTTTTATCAATCTTCATATTTACAAATGCTCCCCTTGCAGTGCACTTTAAAAACATTGATGTCATTTTGAACACAGCCTCATGACGAAAGCTATAGGTGACCTATTATTTAAAAGAAGAATTTATGTTAAGTCTCAAAAGCTTGTGAAAACAAAGAGCACAGCATACGTTAATGCTTTTAATTTATAGTGAGTTTTTTATTAAGTATCTGTACTGTATATGACGTGGGTCTGTTTGTTAGAACATTTTTGCAGTGATTTAAATGTCAAATTGTAAAAGAAGAAGAATTTCAAAAAATTCAATAAAATAAACAATATTCTACTATTATTATTTAATATTAATAATAATAATAATAACAACAACAATAATAATCATCTTCATCATTAACATTATTATTACAATTGTTAAAGTATGCTTTTTTAATTCCTAATAAATAATAAATATGTTTTAGAAAATATTTTGTTTTAGAACAGAATTTGTAATGTTGGAAACACAAACCCTATATATGCCATTTACATATTCAATTAATATGGAAAGCGAGGACATGTTTTTACCAAAACTAATATTGGATTTTATTTTAAATATGTGTGCTTGTAAAACAGTATAATTTGCACAAAGAAATGATGGGGTTCTTCTCTAAAGAAGTACTGTGATTTACATCGTTTGAGAAACACACCCTGGTCAGGAGCAGGTTTTATTCTCTAAACTCATAGTTTCTGTCGGTCTCCTCCTCTTTTTTAAAAACGAAGTAGTATTTCTCACTTTAGCGTTACATTTCCATCCATCTATTTTTATGCTCGTTTGAAGATGCGCATAAAAAATCAGTTGATATAAATGCCAACATGCGCATAAAATTTAAAAATGTGTGTAAATGAGTAGGAAAAACGTTTTATTTGATAAGAAAAGATGTGCTCAAAACTGAACAAATTCCCATATGTGCATTAAAAAAGTCATGTGATTTTGTTATAAGAGATCACATGATGATTAAAATGTGTGTAAATGGACAAAGCAGTAGGCTGAGCACACTGTAAAACATCTGAAATGTTGTTTTGGTCATTCTAAAATACCTGAACTGTTTCATTATTAGTGTTATTATATTAATAATTACCAGAATGAAAAGCGTCTGTGGTCTGTGTCTCAAGCCTTCAAACGTCACCACGCATTCATTGCATGTCAGCATACTGTCTTCTGAGGCGCGAGTAATTTATTAAATATAGTAAAGATTGACGCAACTTCTCAAACTGCAATACAGTAAATTCTGTTTTTAGTGTTGATATTTGGCGCCAGTTAATCAGGAAGTGACAATTTTGTTTGGTTTGACAGTTTGTATGGAAACGCTGCTTTATTTGCACGTCTTTTAAGCAGTATTCCAGTTTGCACATAAATTTAGTTCACATTTTTGAATGAAAACATAGCTATTGACTACATTTCGGTCACACAAAGAACAAAGTTGTGAGAATCTTTTTCTTTTTTCTTTTTAATAATTAGCTTAAAATCACTAACCTTGGACAGGGACATTTACTGTAACTCGATTTATGGGATTATTACTCTTTCTAAAAACTAGTACTGCTTACATTCTAAATGTCATATCAACCTCCACCCCTTGATCAATAATAAAGGCAGACACACAAGTGCACTTTTACATTTATTAAAAACTCAAGAAAAAAAAAAAAAATCTTAAACTGATAAACGTGTGTAAAAGTGGCAACTTTAAATTAAACATTTCCACTGAACATTGAGTTAAGGTTATCTGCATTCTTGTTTTGGAAAATTTGTTGTAGAAACTATAGTAGCCTATTTTATGAAACTTAATGTAATTACATCTGAAATAACTTTAAATTTCCGACTAATAGCCCATTTTTAATTATATTTAAATACTTCAAATATTTTAATTGTAAACTTAAGCATTAAGTTGAGCTGCTGTTTTCCCATGGTAACTGTTTCTGTGTTTCACCAATGCAGTTTTTTTTTTCTTTTTTTATATATATATATATACTCATATTTGCAATAACTTTGCATGAGCACATCAAGTTAAGCTGGAGAAAGAAATGCTGATCTCTTTTTTCAGATGCTTCCATAGCGACTCGTAACATCTGCTCCATTGATTATGCCTATTTATAGTTGCGGTGTGCGCATTTATCTCTGGGTTGGTCTACTAAAAGTTGATTGACCTAACTAGATAAACTGAAACCGAAATCTCTGCTTTTTTAATCTCTCTGTAAATCAACTCAGAGTTCAAGTTTAAACTCAGAGTTGGTTGAACCTCCTTACTGAAACAGGCACACTGTGTTTCCTATGTTAAGCTGAGATGCTTATTTTGATTTTCTCAGACAAATCAAGGTAAGTGTGCAAAGTTATCTGACGCACACTATACTTTATGGAACTTCATGTAAAAGCCAGAAAATAATATTTTATTTGCATTGTAGCTGATAAAAATATATAGCAAATTGTGCCTCCTCCCAACAGGGAAAAAACCACCAACAATCAAGAATTCATTTGGTATATGGTTTCATGACTCTGCCCAGAGTATTTTGTTGAGTGTTTAAAAAATGGTCAAAGCATTTTGTCACCAAAAATCATTCCATCTGCTGACACAGAGAAAGTTGCAGCCAAATTAGTACTCAACATCAACCCAGAGTGGATGAAAACAGCACACAAGGGTTAAGCTGCATTTGCGGTGAGAAATGGGAACTCAAAAGGTCAACTGAGGAATTTTTCTATATACCTCTACAATAAAAGCTCCTGTTTTATAAAAGCATAATAGGGGGGTGAGAGGTTAAGAGTGTATTGTAAAAAAATCATGTTATTTTTCTCCTATATCTTACTTTGGTTATATACTGCTACTCGACTAACTAAATGACTGTCACATTTCCTGGTTTCTCTGATTGTTCAGCTAACATAATGTGCTGTGATTCATGGATCGGCTCCATGTCAACAGAAAAGATGTCACACCTCTAATAGCACGTGCTTTGCATCTGCTGTGCAAATACTGTCAGTCAGAGGAGCTGTTAGCCATTACAGTTTGAGCCTGACAAAAATAGAAAATGAAAAGGGCACCTTATGCCTGCTCTTGTGTCGTTCAAATAAATTTGGAATAAGCATGTGTAAGCAATATGAAACGTTCACATTTCTTTTGGTTATGAATATCGTTGGTTATTTGAGATGTAGAATGCAGGGAAAGTGTCCGCAAAGAGAGACACTGCAGCACTGCTGAAGATGATGGCTATTTACAACGGTTTGACTGTTAGATATGCCATGTAGCTAAATTGTTAGTGGTGGCAAACAGCATTTCCTGTTGTTTACATCACCGCTACAACATACTGTTAACGCTAGAAACTGTGCATGTAATGGATCAATTTTAATAAATAAAAACCCTGACAGGTTGTGGCTCACAATTTACAGCTTAATCTATTATGGTTGGAGCTGCTCCTTCTTTGAGGAGTTGTTAGCTGAATCCAGCACTGAATGAGAGAGATTCTGGAAGCTGTCCTTTGTCAAATTCTAGAGCTATATCTTTATTGTAATTCCCTGAAACATAATTAAAATTAAATTGTAAGCACTTCTCGCTTTGTGTCGTGTCATTTGGAAGCTCATTTACAGTCACCATTTTAGCTTTCTATGCTGTAACATACAGCGCCTCTGGCCACGCACCTTTGCTGCACGGGTGTTTGAGCATGACCTGGAGCATTTGTGATCTCACTATCCTGGATGATTTTTTTTTAGTCTCCAAACTTTATTTGCTGTAGGCTTTAAAGGTGTAACTCTGTAAAAACCTATGTATAATCTTTGAGTGTATTACATTCAGAGATGTTGTTTATGTTCACACAACTACTAATCACATCAACTAAAGTTTAACATATGATTTCATAGTGGACCACCACTTTAATAAAAATTCTTACATGTTGAATACAGATTCGATTTCCGCCACTGGCTGTGAGCTAATTTCTATTTTTTTTTTTTGACAACAAAGCACTTGAACAAGAAAAGCTCATAATCACAGTTTTGTATTTTCCAGCAGCACATGAAGACAGCATAACTAACAACTGCTTACTTAGATCCATGAGAAAAAAAAAAAGATATTTATTGAGCACATTTAAGTACATACTATTTCAAAATAGGCACTTGAAATGAAATATCAACTGTCTGTTCATATAATCATCTCTGGCATTTCAAAACCTCTTAACTAAGTGTTTTCTCTGGGTGTTATTTCACTTTTATTCAGTAAATGCACACCTGGAAGCTATAATGTTGCAGGCTATAATGATTCAGATATGAATCACACTCAAATCCTCAAAAATGAAAAGTATTTTGTCACCGGATGAGCATAGTGAAGTTTATGCTGGTGACCTCGGATTTTATCTTTTTTTTTTTATTGCATATGGAGCCAAGGAAACAAGAAGTTTGTGTTTAGTTCATTTGGCATGAATTATTTTTTAATGTTTAAAAACACAGTGCTAACCAATAAACCCTTGTTCTAGTTTCATAGCAGGTAATGTATATCATTTGGTGAACATTAATTAGCATTAAAGCTCAGCAAGTGAACGACCACCCACATACAAATGATACAATCTTTAGACATCCATGCCAAGAGGAAAAAAAAAAAATTGAAAGCTCACAATAAAAATCACTTTGGCCGTCAAATATGTTTTACACAACACAAGAGCCTAAACATATGATATTTATGTATTCTTGCCTGCTATTTAAATGTGTTGAAAGCTGCTAAAAATCACAGCATTTACAGTACTATAACTGCATGCATTTCACACCTCACAAATAAAAACTATTCTTCTTAAGCCATTCAGTACAAACATCAATAAACTGTGTATGTTTTCAGGGAAACATTTTTTTCTGAGCATATTCAAAGGCTTCTTCTTGGCTGCATGATTTGTCTTGTAAAATGGCTTCAAAAATGCCCTTGGAGTAAAAAAAATAAATAAATAAAAAACATGAAAAAGCATGCACACACAGGACATCTGGAAAGTATTAACATTGCTTTCATTTTCCATGTTTACAGCCTTATTCTAAAATGAATTGCATTTTTAACTTTCCTCTAAATTCTACAAACCTTACCCCATAATGACAACTTAAAAAAGTTATAATAATAAATATTATGAATAATAATAATAATTATTATTATTATTATTATTATAAAATAATAAATAAATATTAAACATTCATAAATAATTAATAATAAATATAGACGTAATGCCACGACAATCTAAATTGTGCTCAGGTGTGTGTGGTTTACACTAATCATCCTTGAGGTGTTGATAACTTGAGTCCACACTGTAGGAAAAAAATGCTTAAAAGTTTTTGTCTTGTATGTTTATACACACACACAAGATAGCGTGTGTGTGTGTGTGTGTGTGTGTATATATATTTTATTTTATTTTTAATTTTTTTGGTGTTTTGCCTTACCCCAGGGACAGAACATTTTGCTTGTTGTAAGTAAAACAATCATGTTTAATTTTTAAAATAGATTTATTGAAATATGTACTGATTATCGGTTAAACCCAATGTACTGCCATGTTCTGTACTTTGTGACTGCTGGGATGCAATAGAGATTTCTTTACTGTACTCATTTTCTTCTTAAACTCTTACACTCGCCTGTGTGTCTGTGTGTGTGTGCGTGCGTGCGTGCATGCGTAGGCAGGTTCAGTGAAACCTTCTATATTTTCCATAAAAGTGTTGTTATAAAAATAGCAAATACGGCAAAAGGTCTGTATTAATGCGGTTATTCATTATCTCTTGATGAGACATATTTAAAAAAATGGCTGTATGGCTGCTAGGGTTAAGGATAGAAGGGATTTTACATACAACAAATGTAGTTCAGTCTAATAATAGTTTGCATAGCAAAAATATTGTCAGGTCAGCTCTAAAGAATCTTTTAATAACATATTCAGGATTGTAGTGGAACGTCAAAATACTAATGTATCATAATAATACTCTTTAAAAAAAACTAATAATTGTCATCATGATATTTACCAGTTTTAAATATTAATTCAATATGGTCACTTTTTTATTTTATATATTTTAAAAAGAATGAGTCAAGGTTTTGTTTCCAAACCTACATTTACATAGATTTATACACACACATACAGTTGAAGTCAGAATTAATGGCCTTCCTGTGATTTTTCTTTTTTAAATATTTCCCAAGAACAAGTCATCATGTTATCACTGTGATCACTGTCATCATGGCAAAGATAAAATAAATCAGTTATTAGAAATTATTTATCAAGAGTATTATGTTTAGATATGTGTTAAAACATTTTGTTTGTAAACAGTAATTGGGGGGGAAAGTATACAGGGGGGCTAATAAATCTGACTTCTGACAACTACACTTTCTGTATATAAAAAAAGGTCTTCTGTAATTGTAATTGAATGCAGACAGCAGAATGGGATGTTTCATCTTTGTGGTATTTTGTTGCAAATACATCTGCTACTGTACTTAAAAAATAATAAAATGAAAATAGCAAAATTAGTCATATGCCATGCTCTCTAGCGGAAGTAAACATCACCATCCATTGAAAGCTGAACACGGTGTTCTAAAAGCCCACTTGTGATGCAATCCTTGAAGATAGGAATAACATGCTGCAGGTTGTTTTGCTGTTTCGGGGTCTGAACAGTGCAGGCGAGCAATCAATTACAAACTATAGCAAGAAAATCAACACTCGACGTCTTACTGTGATCCAGCATCACAACTGAAAAAGAGTGAGTCATGAAATACGGCAATTATATAAAACACAATCATTCAAACACAGAAAAGGTAATGTTTACCAGTCACATCAGTGTCCAGGTCATTGAAGTCCCTTCAACTGAACTGCTGAAATCACATTATCAAGCAAATGAGGTTTTCAGGCTTTGTTTAATATGATATTTAACACAATCAACTAATTTTATTCCCATCTGTGTGGAGATTCATTTCCTCAATCATTAGTTCCAGTCGAAATCAAACAAAAAGGTTAAATGGCGGTTTCTTCTTTATAGCCAGACTCTCAAACTACTTTTTAATTCACAACAAATTAAATAGATCATTTCACATACAGCTATTGCCAAACAAGTGTGGCGTGGCAGAGCTATAGGGAGCCACGTTATTTGTTGAACACTCCAAATGTGCACAAAATGTCACAATCGGAGCTGAGAGCTGTTGTTAGCTTATCGCAGGATTACTGCCACCTTTGCCGCTCCGCAAGAGTAATTACCTGAGAAAAACCAATTAAATTTGCATTGTAATAAAGCCAAGATTACAAACGTAATTAATTTTCAATTATGAGGAAGCACCAACAAAATGATTACACAAGAACGGGCAACTACCTCAGTAACGAGACACATTTAGGCATCAATTTCCAGACATTCTGCATAAATTTGAAGCACACAAGCAGTTCTTGGTTAAATTTGCTTTATTGTGATTCATTTTGTCTGTTCAATAGCCACAATGAATTTGTCCTGTAAATTTACAAAAAGTCTTCTGTACATGCATTGTAACAGGCAAAACACATTTAAAGGCACAGTTCACCTGAAAATGATCATTTTATTTATTCACCTTCAAGTTTTTCCAAACCGGTATGAATTGTTGAATGTAAAATTATATTTTGAAAAAAGAAAAGGCTGCTTCTGGTCCCCGTTTGTATGAAAAGTTGACTCAAATTAACTATACAAGTTATTTCAACATTACCTTTAATGTATCAAGACTTGTTTAACTTAATATAGACAATTTTGAGGCATGTGAACAAAAGCAATGGTCAAAAAGAGCCACATATTGATAAATAATGTTATGATAGTGGTTTTAACATTAGGTTATGATTATATTGCCTCTTCTTACAGTTATGAAATAGTTTGATAACAAGCAGGAAATGTTCATGGACTACTGAGATGGCCAAATTAAAATGGTTCTATAGCATTACTGATGTCTCTTAATGAAATATCAAGTTGAAACCCAATAAAGATTTTTTCAATTAAAAGGCGAAATACATACAACATTTATTGTGGACTATGGGGGTCGACATTGTTGTAGGTTGGCAGTGTGTTACGTCAAATAGATTAATTGGGTGAGCCACTGCCTGCTGCTGTTTTAACAACTCTGGAAGTAAAATACTGATAAGATGCCACATTGTGCCGATCTTGGTTTTTATTTTCAGTCAAAGGTATGCTGGTCTTAACTACCATCAATTTTGTAGTAACTTTATAATGTTTAAGGCTGTTCCCCATTTGTAAAAAAAAAAAAAAAAAAAAAAGTTTAATAAAATTAACTATACAAGTTATTTTAACATTACCTTTAATGTATCAAGATGTAATAGACCATTTTGGGGGATTTATACAAAAACAATGGTCCCAACATATTTCCTCATTCATTCATTTTCTTGTCGGCTTAGTCCCTTTATTAATCTGGGGTCGCCACAGCGGAATGAACCGCCAACTTATCCAGCAAGTTTTTACACAGTGGATGCCAATCCAGCCGCAACCCATCTCTGGGAAACAACATATTTCCTGTTTGACATTTTTAATTTCTAGAGAATACAACTTCAGAGAATACAAAAAGAGCCACACATTGATAAATACTGTTATGACAGCTGTTTTAACATTGGTGTATGACTAAATTGCCCAATCGAAGATTTACGTTATTAAAATACAAAATACATACCACATTTACTGTGGACTATGGTGGTGGCTTTTTTTTTTTAGGTGTGCAGTGTGTTACGTCAAATAGATCCACTGCGTGGGCTACTGTTTGCTGCTATTTTAACAACTCTGAAAGTAAAATACTGATACGATGAAACATTGTACCCCTATTGATTTTCATTTTTAGTCAATATATTTTTTTTTAATTTTCAGTCTTTTTACTATCAACTTTGTTATAATGTTGAATGCTTCTAGAAAACAAGTGAAAACCCTGATAAAAAATGACAGAGAAAAAAAAAAAAACGCTAGGATGGGATGCCAAAACTTGATTCAGAAGGGCTGATGTTCTGCGCCCTATTCTGTCCTAAATAGTTGTAAGAAAAAGTCTGTATGTTCTAAATTGTAGTATGTTGAAAAGAGTTAGCCAAGGTTCCTGGATGGTTTACTATTTCCCGTAGAAACTCAAACTTGTTTCACAATTCCAAGAACACAGAGAACAGACTTGCGTTCTTGTGAACACCGGTCTTGCTAGGTCATCTTGGAAGAATGAACTTGGGAGACTGCAGGAACACAGAATGTGTCCTCTGAGAAATGAGATGCTGCATTCTTCCTGATGGTCACATGATCTTCATGCATTTTTAACTGAAAATTATTTAAACATTACAGCATTCATACAACGATTTAATGTTTTTTTTTTTCATTTTCAATATACAGTTAAAGTTAGAATTATTAGCCCCCCTGAATTATTAGACCCCCTGTTTATTTTTCCCCCAATTTCTGTTTAACAGAGAGATTTTTTTCAACACATTTGTAAACATAATAGTTTTAATAACTCATTTCTAAAAAATAAAAAATAAAAATAAAAACATTACCAGACATACTGTTAAAATTTCCTTGCTCTGGTAGATATCATTTGGGAAATATTAAAAAAGAAGAAAAAAAAATGAAAATAAAGGGGGGGGGGGGGGGTGGGGCAAATAATTCTAACTTCAATTGTATATAACCTGCACAAAAACCTTACAAATAAAACAGATTTTGATATTTTGCAATAACTTCAGGAACTTCTTAAGTGAGTTCAGTGATCAAGTCTGCAATGGTGCATCCTTGATACCAAGAACAAATCCGGGAACCTTTTACGCATCTTCTGTTCTTGCGGGTTGAGTTTTGGAACTGAACTTTGGCAGTTGATGCAACTCTTAAGTTTATAATACTCTAACCCAGGGGTCACCAAACTTGTTCCTGGAGGGTCGGTGTCCTGCAGATTTTAGCTCCAACCCTAATCAAACACATCTGAACAAGCTAATCAAGGTCTTACTAGGTATACTTGAAACATCCAGGCAGGTGTGTTAAGGCAAGTTAGAGCTAAACCTTGGAGGGACACCGGCCCTCCAGGACCGAGATTGGTAACCCCCGCTCTAACCACTAATATTTCCTACAATTGTGCATTGCATGTGAATTCTATAAGAACGACAAACACAAGTGAAATGTGTAAATAAACTACAAACATGGCATCTGATATAGCTCAACCGTCAAGTAGAGAGTCTATTGTAAAAATGTTTGTACTACTGTTAATTAATATCTAGCCTACTGTAACATCTTTCAATCACATTTTTGTGTTAGATTTCATCTGCAACAACAGCTTAAACTTTTAAAAAGAAGTGTTTGGACATTAACGTCTGAATGCATAATTATCCAAAGACCTGAGGAGATTTCTCTGCATGAAAAACTCACGAACAGCAGATGATCCTGCTACTGCTTCTCGAATGAGGTAGGAAATTAAATATGACAGAGAGGAAGTTGGAGCTAGGAGCTGCAGAAGACCGGTTCTCCAGGACTAAGCTTAGGCACTCCTACACTAGACAATAAACATGCTGACACTTGTTAACATTCGTCTTCATGGCTGCATTAATCATGCATTGAAAACTGGACACTTATTGACCAAAGTGAAACTGAGCAGTCTCGACGACTAATCTCTCCATGAATAAGCTAGAACTTTCTGTTTCAGTGACTGACAAGTAATTGAATGTTCACCTCCTGTCAATTCTCTGTGTGAATCGTATTCAATATCAGAGAGCATTTAGACTCTTTGCACCCTTTCATAAATCTGGTGCAATACAGACTCTTTTTTTTTTAGATTTTCATCCAGCCACAGGTATAAGTTTCTCATTCTGTGCCTATTCTGTTCAAATAGCAAATGCATTTGCACCCATTTGTGCGCTCATGGACATTCTGTTCTGAAAAGGAGGTGCGTTAAGGGCTTACAGCACTTTGTTAGTGCATTGCTGTTTTGAAGCAGCTGAAATAGATCATGCCAATGAACAACTAAAAGCAGGTTTAAAGTCAACGCCACAGGTTTTTGTTGTTATTTAAAGAGAGTGTGAAGTGATATGCACCTGTACACTGAAGAAAATGGTTCAAAGATGCTTCCTCGGATTTACTAAAAAAAAAATAAGTGGTTGAAAACAATTTATTTGGGCTGTAATAAAACAACCAAATTAAGTTAAACATTACTACATTCATCATGATCAACATCATCAGGGCCAGGGCTGGGTCGTTGGGGCAGCAGTCTCAGGAGAGAACTCCAGATTTCTCCAGCTGACTGCTCTTGATGTGGAGGAGCAGCGGCTCTACTTTGAGTTCCTCTCGGGTGACAGAGCTCCTCACCCTGTCTATAAGGATGCACCCTTCCACCCTGCGAAGGAAACTAATTTCAGCCACTTGTATTGAGATCTTGACCTTTCGGTCATGACCCAAAGCTCATGACCATAGGAACGTAGATTGACTGGTAAATCGAGCGCTTTGCCATTTGGCTCAGCTCCTTCTTCACCAGGTACATCGACCGCATTACTGCTGCCGCTGCACCAATCCGCCTGTCAATCTCACGCTTCATTCTTCCCTTACTTATAAACAAAACCCCAGGATACTTAAACTGCTCCATCTGGGGTAAGGACTTTCCTCCAACCTGGAAATGGCAAACCACCTTTTTCTGGTGGAGCACCATGGCCTCGGACTTACCGCCACCTTTTCATGGTGGAGGGGTTTTAAGTGCCTGAGTGATCCTAAGAGCTATGTTGTCGGGGGCTAGTGCCCCTGGTAGGGTCTCCCAAGGCAGAAAAATCTTAGGTAACATGTCTGACTAAGTGTGGTCCAAAAACCCCTTGTGAACTTAACAACATCGAGTACGTTGACATCGCCCGGTATGGCGCAGCCAGGGCCCCACCCTGGAGTTTGGGCTCGTATGAGAGTGCCTGGTGGCCAGGTTTTTTTCCCATGGAACATGGCAAGGCTTAGCCCGAAGGAGCGACGTGGGATCATCCTCCTTCCTGCGGGCCCACCAGCCACTGGGGGAGTTGTAAGGGAATGGTGCATTGTGGAACGGGTGGTGGTCGAAGGTCAGGACCACGACAACCCGATCGATGGGCATTACTACATCAAATTAGTTTTTTTAAATTCAACCCACATAAATTGTTTACAACAATCTTGCAGAAATCATTTCTTTCAGCGTACGAAGCTCCACATCAAGCCTACACGTTACTGATTACACACACTCAAACATCTTTTAATAAAAAAAATAAAGTATTAAAACATAAAAGATTATTATTGTCAACATAAAAAAAACTATGCATTGGGAGCTTTGGTCGAATGTTTAGTAGGTGGTCTGTTCGTGCATTTTAACCTTTATTTCCTTTTTTAGTGAAGCATTCTGTTTAGGAAATCTGCCAGGTAAATAACGAATGCGCAATGACGCTACAGCAAATCACTCTTAAAGGGAATGAGAGATACGACTCTGATTGGTTTAATGCCAGCTACACAGAAAACACATTTTATAACTCATAGAGAGAATAAGCACAACACTTTTAGACCCTGCGCCAGATACACTGACCATTTTCCTTACACTGATGGTTTAAATGTACACTTATATCTATCTCCACCAGTGCACACCTTCAATAAATCATTTCTCATCTTTTTCTCTATTACTATAGGTGAACTGTAAAGACATACATTGCTTCACTTTTTGCCACTTCACTTTTTTGTCGTTTATATGAAAGTTACAACCAAAAGCCATAATATGTGGCATCGTTTTGATACTTTGCATTCAGTTGTGCTATGTTGACAATACAATGTAAAAAAAATGTTAGGTTCCACACAATTCCTTCATGTTGTCCTAATACACATCGATTAAAAAGGAGCTGTATGTAAGTTTTTGACTCTTCTAAAGCATAAAAATGCAAATATGTTTGCTGATATTTCAGAAACATGCTAAGTGAACATTCATGTCTATCTGTAAACCAATGCTGACGTCAGATATTCTGCTTTGAAATATGCATTACGTGCCTGAATGGCTGTCTTTGTTTTGGTTCTTTTAGCCTGCCCACTGCCCGGTTATTAATTAGCAAATAATATAAATATTACGAACATAAACATTAGGTGAGCGGGTTACATTGTAACAACATACTACGTGACAAAATTTGCAGTGATAAGCAATTTAGCTGTTTGCACCAGACGAAACAACAGAAATTTAAATACAGCCATTCAGAAGCACAGAATAGTGGACTCATTGCGCTCACTCTCGAAACGATAAAGTTTATAATCTAATTATTACATATTTAACCTTTCTAATATTATTAAATGTAGATGCTAAATCACAAATATGTGTTGGTTTGCACTGAGTCACAGTTCTAAAGTTTAATTTCATACGGTTTATTTTATTTTCAAGATCTGAGGTAAACTATCTGCTGCTGCTTTCAGTAGTATGTCAATAAATGTGATGTGAAATGGCATTCAGACTCACATTATTAGCATTTAACACTGAATAAAGCACATGAGCTGATCATGTCATCAAGTTTTCAGTTCAGCTGCAAATACAAATTGCAGGTGTTGGTTGGACCAAAAATTCCTTTTAATAGGGAGAACATTCCTTCTATCATTTGCCGTTGCTTTTGCTTAGAACACGTTTAGTCTCAATAGTCTGGCAACCTGCACTTGCGTGTTTTGATCCAGGATGGCAATACCAAGTTCAACCACTGGGTGTCAAACTAACATACTGCACCTTGAAGTTGATTTAATAGGTTTTTTTACAAATTTAAGTGTATCAAATATAAAACACTTAGGTTGTCCCATTGTGTTGTTTCAATTTTCAAAAAAAAAAGTTTAAAAAAAAATAATGGCAGCATCATAAACATTTTTAAAGCATCATTTGTCTTCACTGCATAGCAGAAAAAAAATTGATTCAGGGTTGTAATAAGTAAATGATGATCATTTTCAGGTAAACTATCACTTTAAGACAGAGATCATTTGACATAACATCATATTTGTTATCAATAATGTGTAATGTAAATAATCACT
Organism: Danio rerio; assembly: GCF_052040795.2. Classification (NCBI taxonomy): domain Eukaryota; kingdom Metazoa; phylum Chordata; class Actinopteri; order Cypriniformes; family Danionidae; genus Danio; species Danio rerio. The sequence continues at coordinate 64,268,188 of NC_141027.1, forward strand.
TGATAATACTATGAGCTGGCATCTTGATTTTGAGTCATGCTTTGGATGGACTCCTGACGGGATGAGCGCCGGGATCCTGACGGCACCTCCAACAGCGCCTGAACCGTCTGAGACACACGAGTGAGCCCCTCTTCCTCCAGAATCAGCTGCGCAGGACACAGTGTGTCCTAAGGGGATTTGTGAAGAAGAAGAAGAAAAAAAACAACACTAAAAGTTAGATTACGCACACAAAAAACTCAATAAAATAAGCAATAAACTGTACCACAGTGCATTTTCTTTTCTCTTTTTTTCTTTTTGCCTTTTTCTAGTCCAAACATCTAAACAATTTTAAATAAAGAAGCATTTCTTAATCAAGTAAAACAAAAGGTTTTTTTTCAGAAACAATATGTCAAAATGAAGTGAGATTAATAAGAAAATACAGTTAAAATACTAATAAAAAAGGCAGTTTCACATGTTTTTTTAATTGTTAACTTAATTGTTTGTTCAAATTTCAAGCTGTCCTAAAAAAATCTCCAGAACTGTGTTGTTTCAGCTTTTTTAATTGAGTTGTTTGAACAAGCAGCAAAAATCTGCTTTTATTTAAGTAAATTTACTTTATTTACCACACTGGGAGATTAATTACCCTTTTTTTTAAGGAACAATTTACAAGATTTTAATGTATTATTCCTTAAAACAAAACCTTTTAATAATATAATTCTTGATTTAATCATTTTTAGATGTTTGGACTAGAAACAAGAGAAAATCTTGTAAAAGTAGAAAACCACTGCATGCACAGCACCAGAATTATTGGCTCTTGCATTGCAGGCCCTAAAATCTCTGAAACTAAGAGGGTGGACGTGCAGTCTGGGTAAACAAGCAACTCTATAAAAAAGCTTTCCATGCACCTATGAGGATGGTTGAAGCATGAATCTCCCATCTGTCATCTTAAAAAAAGAGCCCAACATGCAAGACACTCCTCAGGTGTAGAAAGGATCGCATACACAAAGTGGCAACAAGAGGCACTTGTGACACACGGACATGGTTGCAGCGTAACTCTCCATCGCAAAATCATTTCTTTGAATTGCTGGCTGTATGGCAGAGCGGCAGCGTTTAGGACACGGTCTCTCAGAGAAGCAGCCATGCAGTTATAACACTTCACAGGATGCTATTTCATCCCGGGGTGAAGTACAGCGAGTCAGCGAGCAGAACAAGCCAGCACTTCACCATCTTCAAAATCCATCATGCGTTCCAATTATTAAGATCAGTCAAGCCTAACGGTATACATGAACTATAGATTATGGATGAGCTGCTTTGATAAAAGGCTCTTATTGCCGTTTTCAGCCTAGATTTTACACATGCAGTATATAATATACAGTATATAAGCAAGCACACTGATTTAATACAAAAATAGCATAGAAGTACTTAAGTTTAAACAATGAAATTGATATAATGCAGTGTTTTTAACCCTCTATTGTGCTGTGCAACCTTAAGGTACACTAAGGTTCTATCATGTTGCTTCATGTTGTCCCAACACAAGTTGATGGTTAACTTAATTTCTACAAATTTAAGTGGATTGAACATAAAACAATTAGGTTGTCCCCAAGAAGAATTTGTTGATTCGGCTCATCTTCAATAAGAAGTTTGAATAAAGAGCAAAAATATATTTATTTAAATGTGTAACAACTCACTTTGTTGGTTTTCAGATAAATAATAATAAAATTAATATTAATAATAATAGTAATAATAAATATGTCATTGTTGATTTGAAATCATAAATCCGTCTTTTTGGGTAGTCGACAAATAGAAAAGCTTTTTTTCGTAAAACACCATTTTTGAAGAATTAAATTGTTTGATGTTTGAGAAAATATAAGTGGTCACTAACTTTATCAACTATTTCACTATGTAAAAAAACTTTTGACTAGTGCTATCAAGCAATTACTGCAATTAATCACATCCAAAACAAAAGTTTATATTTACAAATATTTGTGCACACTGTGTACATTTTTGTGTCTATAAATATATGCATAACAATATTGTACAAAATGCTTGTTCAATTTTACACACACACACACACACAAACACACACACACACACATATAATAATATATAAATATACTGTGAATATTTATGATGTAAATACTAGTTTTTTACATCAATGTGATTAATGGCGATTAATTGTTTGATAGCACTACTTTTTACTGAATACCATTAAATGCCCAATGGTGTGACACATAGTAAAAACTATTTTAATAAAAGAAACATAGTGTGAGGAAGTTTATCTTTATTATTGCATACTTGTCTTCATATACTGCTGTTTTGTTTTGTTTTGTTTTGTTTATATATATATATATATATATATATATATATATATATATATATATATATATATATATATATATATATATATATATATATATATATATATATATATATGTATGTGAATAAGGGTGTCATAACAAAACTTAACTTTGTACTGAGACAAAAACTTAAAGGGGGAACACCATCATAGGCATCTCATGGAGCTTCACTCACATGAGCCAAAATGAAGCGTGTTTTTTTTTTCCATAAAACAAGCAAAATAATCTAAAAAATGTTGTAAGCAAAACAATCTTACGTCAAAAGGAAGAAACAAGATATTTCTGTTTACCCCATTGGCAAGTTGTTTATTTTCTTTTAAAGAAAAACTCACTTAATTTTCCCATATTATTTATTAAAACAAGACAATATGTTATGCTTGTCTAGAATTTTTTTATTTTAATAATTTTTTTTATTTAAGAATTTGTGGATATAGACAAAAAGAAACAACTAGAACCAAGACAAAAAAATCTAAGATCTTCTTTTTAAAGATTTTCATAGAATTGCCCGATTAAAATTTATAGTCGCACCAGAAGACATTGACATAGACAAGTGTCTATGTTTTTAAAAATGTGTGGATGAATAAAATGGCAGGCATGTACAACTAGGCCTGAGTTATTTATTGACCATTGGCTTATTTCCTTTTTGAATATATTTATTGAACTATGCCTGAGACAGTCACATCACAGGAAAGTTTACAGATTTGGTTCAAAATAAAAAATAAAAATAAAAATCTAATAGCATCATGGCAGTTTTTATGACAAGAGGTCCATTGAAGGCAAAAAATTTTAACAATTCGCTGTATTTTAAATGATTAAATGCAATAATTATATTTGTCAATTTTATAAAAAATACACAGATGAAGTCAGAACTATTAGCCCCCTTTAATTTTTTTTCTTTATTAAATTTTCCCAAATTATGTTTAACAGAGCAAAGCAATTTTCACAGTATGTCTGATATTTTTCTTCCGAAGAAAGTCTTATTTGTTTTATTTCGGCTAGAACAAAAGCATTTTTTTTTTTTTTTTAGAAAACCAATTTAAGGTCAAAATTATTAGCCCCTTTAAGCTATATGTTTATTCAATAGTCTACAGAACAAACCATTGCAATACAATAACTTGCCTAATCACCCTAACCTAGTTTAGCCTTCAAATGTCACTTTAAGATGTATAGAAGTGTCTTGAAAAATAAAAACTAGTCAAATATTATTTACTGTCATCATGGCTAAGATAAAATATATCAGTTATTAGAAATGAGTTATTTAAACTATTATGTTTAGAAATGTGTTGAAAAAAATCTTCACTCTGCTAAACAGAAATTAGGGAAAAAAATAAATGAGGGGGTTGAAACTTACGGGGAGCTAATAATTCTCACTTTAACTTTATATATATATATATATATATATATATATATATATATATATATATATATATATATATATATATATATATACACATATATATGTGTGTGTGTGTATATGTATTTTCTGGCTGGTTTCCTGGGGGTCTACACATGCTCATGCAGCAATAATACATTTCTTCAGTATCTGGATTTCTACTTCATCTCTGGGAAGTTGAAATTAATCTTTAATGTTCATAGATTTTCACCTTTTCTAATAGTTTACAATCTCATATCATACAACTTCATATCATATCATAACAATTTCAATCATAAAGAAAGTATTAATATAGTCATATAGCAGAAGGCACTGAAGCACTTTATTGCTTTGGGCATCAAGTATTACTTAAATGATTTATTTATTGATTTTTTTTAGATGATTTTATTGTAATTGTATTGAAGCAGAACTCAATTATGACAAGATTCATGGCTTCTGAAAAAATTAATCATATTATAGAGAAATGCTACAAAGTGTAGTGTAGTGTTCAACCGACTCCAGAAAAGTATTGCAAATGATAAGTGTGTAGTCATCCCGAATGCACAAAAGCATCAATTCGTTTAAAAAAAAAAAAAAAAAAACTAATTATATAAGAGAAAAATTGGGGACAATTCTGAAATTAAAATTGATTTTCTTTAATGGTAGAGAGATGCCAAAACAATGTTATTTTGAAAAATGTCTACAGGATGGCTATACACGAGCGATTTTCTCTTCTGTGAGGATAAAGTTCTAAAATTAGGATGCAATGCAGCACCACAGAGGGTTAATAAACAACTGTTCTCACCATGAACACAAAGCACATTGTATGTCAGAGTGAAAAATGAGCTGGCCACTTAATTAATAAATAATTAAAATTAATAAACTAAAAACAAATGGCCGCATATGCATTCACCCTCCTGCTTTGATACACTATAATGAGTTCAGAAGTAAGCAAAATAATTGCTTGATTAAAGTCCACCTGCAGCAGACGAGGTGCTTCACATGATTTCAGCTGCTTCTGATATAGTGTCCTAATTAGTGCTTGCAGACCGTAACACTGGCGAGTGTGGAAGGAAAAAAAAAAACTTTGATGATTTAAAAACTCAGACTGCTCGAAGCAATGACATTCATGCATTTTATGTGTTGATTAGGCTGTATATGAGAATCCCTGAGAAGAGCATTTTATGGCACGGTTCATTCTGCACAGTGAGTTTCGGCAGTGTGAACTGTTTGGTCTAAATGGCAAAGTGTTTGAAAAGAATAATGAGCAATTATTCAACTGTAATTGTGAATAAAAAAAAGTTTATAAAGACTTATGACTAGTAATAGCTTGTTAATTATGACCACTAACAGCTTGTTAATGGCTGCATGAAATAAGAAATCTTTAGGAGGGCGAATACTTATGCTCTTACAAAATTGTTTATTTTTATTTTTTAAAGAATTGAAAAGTTGATCCAAACTGATATTAAAGGAATCTATAATTAGGTTTATCTTTCACATACAGTGCTCAGCATAATTGAGAAACCCCATTTTGAAAACGAATATTTTTATCCATTTCTCAGTGAATATAAATAATGTATTTTGGTGCATTTAAACAAAACAGATTTATGAAACGGATATATTTATTACAATAATATTTTTGTCACCAATCATAATTAGAAATTGAAAGATAATACAATTAAATTTAAGCAAAATATTGCAAAAATTAATTACAACCTACAAAGTTTCAACTAATTCTTCAATTTTTTTGCTTCTCTTGATTTTCCTCTTTTTAAATTTGTGTTTAATATTTCAACATGTACATTTGGCTGTACTAGTTTCTAGACCGTTATCGTAAGTTATTTTGTTAGATAAGCTCCAGATTTGGCTTCAGTACCGACTAATCTAATGTATATGCACACATTTAATATTGTATAGCTTTTTATTAAAATTATGGTTTTAAAAGAGATTTGTGAGGGGTGTACTTATATATGCTGAACACTGTTATATGACCCTTTGAATTTTAAAATCATTAAAGAAAAAAAAAAGTGTTTTCGACAAACACAAATATAATAAAAATGCTTTACAATCTGCAACAGCTTTCGTCATTGAATATAAGACAAAACCACGTACAGTATAACTGAAATCATAGTATTAGAAATTTAGCTTCTACATTTGAAAACAGTTCTTTTAAATTATAATATAATTAAATTAACAAAATAGTTTGTATTGTATTTCAGAACCAAAAATGCAGCCTTGGTGAACATAAAAAAACTCAAACTTTTGAACTTGAAAAAAAAAAAAAGATAAACAAACACACAGTGGGATCCAAAATGTATGAAATATTTTTTGTTATGCAAGTCATCATCAGAAATAGTTTTTTACAAACTAGTTAAAATAGACAATTTGTACAAAAATGACACATTTTGCATTTAAAGGGCACCTATAATGAAAATCAGCTTTTGTAAGCTGTTTGGACAGAGCTATGTGTAGGTATAGTGTGTTCAGTCATATAGGGGTGATGTAAAGATGATAAGTCTCTTTTTTAAATTTCCTGACGTTAAAATAGGATCCAAATCCCTCCCATTTTCAGGCCCACCGCTACGTGACGCAGGAGTAGTTTACCCGGCCATTGAATTGATTGACAGCCACGTGTTAACATGTCTCCATAGTAACACGTATAATCATATCAACAAGACAGGATGTGCGCAAAGCGACTGGGATTAAAAGATCTGTTTAATTCGCTCCAGGATCATCAATCATCATCAAATGTGATCAAGAATGACTTTCACAAAATGGGCATTACAATTTTTTTTACCGTGTTTACTGTTAATCACCACAGCCACATGTCAGTACACTTATAAAAGAAGACACTTCATTTCCAGTTTGTGGACTTTAAATCAGGTTTACCTTGTACATTAACAAAGGATATCTATACAACAGTGGATATTAACGTGTATCTTTTCCAATGCAATCTCAAGGCAATTTGTAGCTTTTTGATTTAGTGGCTAATTCAAATGAATTGGTATGATCTGATTCAAACAATTTATTACGATTTGCTCATCACCCGATGATGGTTGGGGTTGGGTGTCACGCCTCCTTTTTAAAATCGTAAACTTTCGTACGACTGAACTTGTACGAATTAGCCACTAATCTAACAAAACGTAAAATACTTATGTCCCTCATGAGATCAGGTTGTCCTGTCACATCTGCCTTGCAAAAACAGTGCAAAGTTAAACGCGTACGCTGTGTGCGTGTCTGTGTGTGTTTATAAACTGTTCGTGACTCATCATTGCAGAAAAGCTTGAATTAACTCCACAACAAATTCATCAAGTAATCATTGGTAAAGTTCTTACTGTAGTATTTCTCACAAACATTACATGAGCTCTGATTCCGTCTGTCACTGTGCAGTTTATCTGACGCAGCCAAGGCAGAGATTGAGGCAAACTCTGACAGGCACGTGGGAATGGTGGGGGGGGGGAGAGAACTAGCATTAAAGGCACAGGCCACAAAAACAGCTCCATTGTGTTCAGGGCAGAAATTTAGATAATAAATAGTAAAGGTATAAAGGTATAATAAATCATCTGATGGGTGTTTAGAGCTGAAACTTTGCAGACACATTCTGGAGACACAAAAGACTTGTCTTACATTTTGAAAAAGGGGTAAAATAGGTGCCCTTTAATAACAGCAGCATTCAAGCTGCATGACCAAGTTGAAAGAAAGAAAGAAAGAAAGAAAGAAAGAAAGAAAGAAAGAAAGAAAGAAAGAAAGAAAGAAAGAAAGAAAGAAAGAAAGAAAGAAAGAAAGAAAGAAAGAAAAAGATTTTCAATATGGTCTCTGACTTTTGGACCCCATTGTGTGTACAGTGCATGCTTTTCTTTTTCTCCATTTTCCACCACCCACACAAAAGGATCAACACTTACCTTTTGGGAAAGGGCACAGAATATCTTGCCTCATAAGCTACAGAGACGAGCTGACGTGAGGATTTCACCCTCAGCGGAGAGACAAAACTAAAGCAGAATTAATCATGAGCCAGGGATCAACATTAGACAAAAGCACATGTAAAGCAGCAGACAACACATACAAAAATCAATCTTTCCTCTTTTTTTTAATAATTTCTTTACAGACAAAAAAAATCTTTATATCAATATAAACTTAACTTCTTAAATACACAGTATTTTATAAATATTACAAAATACATTTCATGTGTTGCAACAGTTTCCACTATAGGTAACATGTGGACGGAAACATTGATGTAGATCTAGTGCCCTCTAAACTGAATCTAGTGTGTGTGTATAACGTTAAATCGTCAGTCATCCTCAGTAAAAGCATTTAACGTGTAGCATATTTCATTATTATTTCACAGAACTCCTGCAGATGTGAGAACGTTCATCTATGCTAAAGCCAAGTTCATTATCAGAGCAGATTGATTTTAAATGAAGTGTCTATTACGATTAGCTTTAGCAATCCACATCAAGGATGTTATAACCCCTTCTTACATACACTGGAACAAAGTAACTGCTTAAGACACTGTATGGTGAGGGATGCTAACTAGTTATAAGGCATCCCTTCACCTACCCCTGCTTCTCAGTCTCTCTCTTTCTCCCTCTCCTCTTATCGTTTTTCCCCAGATGAGCGGCTGCTCGTTAGTAAACTGTCAGCAAAGCTCCTAAATCACATTAAGTAGGCACAGAATACAAAAGCAACATCAGCATACAGCACCGGGGAAAGATGGGTGCTCATGGCACATTACAGGACTAGAAAAACCACTACAGCCGCATTGGAAATCAGAAAACAGCAGCTGAAGAGGCCTGTGGAGAAGCACAACTCGCAAACCAATTTATCTTCAATTAACAAAAACACAAAAAAAAAGAGGTGTAATTTGTAACATCTGCTTATCAGAATTTTGCAACCATGACAAACATGCATATTTATCACTGTCCTCAAAAATTCTTGCTGTTTTCAACGATCATTAATGGATGAATCAGCTATTCAAATGAAAGTGAGACTGTTTCCACCAAATGCAGCTTCAGCAGAACATAGAAAACACATATAAATAAATTGACACAATAACTTAATTCTGAACAGTTCACATATAATAATTATATTAAGATGCTTTCAAGACAAAACAAAGCGAACATTCAAAACGCGTTAACACAGCTTCGAGTCATATTAGTACCGTCAAAACAAGTGTCGTAGGGACAGTTTAGAAGCGGCACTGCCCTCTGGTGGTCACAATCGACAAGACGAGAAAAAACAGAGTAGAAAAGTGAAAAAAATATCCTAACAGATATCTACAACGTGTGAATTAAACCGAATTCGTCTGAGAAGTACCGTCACCAAACTGTTAACACATTTACCGGATGCTACAAGCTAATTCACACTGCTGTGTGACCAGGAGGAACCTACAAGCTTATGAGGCACTTTGATGAGGACATGCAGAGCAAATACAAGCCGTTTTAAAGCTCTTCCAATGAGATGGGGAGTTTTGTGCCGCTCCTTTAAAACTGTTAGGATAACAAGACTTCTTACAAAGACAGTCATTCTTGATAGAAGATGTAGGCTATAAGCTATCCTGGGATCAACCGTGGTGCTAAGGCAATCGAGTGAAAAAGCCCTTCATGAATTAAGTCCACATCTATAAAATGTCCATGTATTATATATAAAAGATGAGTATTTGGCTATTTATGAGCTGTTTATATCATAGCAGTGCATAAAAATTGTGAATATTTGATCAAGCCCTATTATAATTTGCATTTAATCTGTATTATTATTTTTTTATTTTTAGCATTTATAGCACAATTTAAGTTTGTGAGTGACTTGTATATTATGATAGTGTATATTATGGCATTAAAGGGATTTATCTTTATGTGTGTATATATATATATATATATATATATATATATATATATATATATATATATATATATATATATATATATATATATATATATATATATATATATATATATATATATATATATATATGTATGTATATATATATATATATATATATATATATATATATATATATATATATATATATATATATATATATATCCTATGTATATCTTATATATATAAATGCTGATATTCTTATATTCTTATATTCTTATAATATATCAGTTGTCAATATCAATTGTAGCAAATCCAGAGAACCAATCATAATATTGAAGTTACATCTATTAAATTATTTCAGAACCCCATGTATGAAAATTATATTGGTAATTGCCACTAGAATTTGCCTATTTCTTTTATTATTATTATTTAAAGGTGTACGGGTAGGTCTTGTCAAGGATGGATGTTACAGTGTACACAGTACAAAGAAGATGGACTTTAAAATCCATTGTATTTACACAGAGATACTTGCTCGCACTATGCTATAAGGTTGCAGTACAACAGATAGAGCAAAGCCATAAGGAGAGAGTAGAAGAGCAGGAAGCCGGTGGAAAAGGGGGAGGAAGGAGAGACAAAGGGAGAGGTGGTGTTCTTGTCCTCTGTCACCTCCTCGTCTCCTGCTTTTGCCAGGAGCCCCGTCACACAGCGAAGAACTGCAGGCAACTTACTGCGCAGGATATCAGACGCTAAACACAACTCCATCTGAGAAACACAGAGACAATGCAGAGAAGACAGACAAAGATGTTTGGACAAAGAAAAACACATTAAAGCTTAACCATTTTAAAGGGATAGTTTGCTCAAAAATGCCCCAAAAAACAATTTTGTTGATTTTTTTTTTTTTTGCAGAATCAGAACCCATATGACTTCCTTTCCTCCATGGAACACAAAATTAAATGTTTATAGACCTACTAGGGCTGAACAATGCTTTGTTTCTCTGTTATTTGAATTGCAATATGGAACAAATACATAACTTTCACAAAATTACTTGAATATTTAGAGTGCTTAAATTTATTAGGCCACTAATTTATTGGTCAACCACAGCTGCCCTAGTCTAACTGTAGTTGCTAAAATCATTTGTTGATGCTATATCTATGTCTCTATAAGCTCATTAGTCACAGTAGTATTTTTAATACTACAATATTGTTTTTAATTAAGAATTATTAAATTGATTGATTTTCAAGATAAAAATAAAATTAGTAAAGCTTTCTATTATTTATTACTTTTTTTTTATTTGTTATTTACTTTCAATCCTTAACAGCCGTTTTAATGACTGAATATACACTTTTTAAATTATATATTTTATTTTAATCAACCGTTCAGTCTGGTTATTGATTATAATTGGCTGATAGCTGTGTGATATTCTGCAATAGCAGCACTCGTACAGCCTCCTCACCCTTCTGTATTACTCCACCCACATAGTGACAGCAGATAAATAAACTTACTACAGTATGACAAATACTGCAGTTGTTGGACAACATAATGTACTTTTAAGGCTTTTTTTTAGGTGGGAATGTAATTGTTTTAGACTGGAACTGTGCAGTTTTTTTTTTAAGGATAGTGTCTATTTCAAATAATTATCATTTTGGAGATACAGCGTTTTAGCATCCATCAGTCATACTAAGCAGAGCAAAGACGGTTGACATTCCCCCACAAGATGGTGATAAAAGCAGCGCAATATCGAAGTACAGCTGATCAAATCATTACTAAACAGGTACTAAATTACTAACCATTACTAAACTAGACTTTCTAAGTTGATCTCTCTCTTTTGTATATTATAGTGCTGTATTTATACGATATAATTGTTGTGTATTGAGTGTAAGAAGGGACTCTCATATCAGGAATGTGTGTGTTCTGTGTTGGCCACTTTGTATAACCCTGAGTTATTCTTTGGTTTTTCCATCTGTTTGTTTCTAATGCATCTCCTGTTTTTGTTACTGCAGACTAGTTGAGTAAAAAGAAAGAGAGAAGAACATGACTGCATGTGTTTAGCGGTTTTCCTTATCGCAAACACAACAGTAATCTAGCAGTGTTTATGCTGTTTTGGCTTTTCGGGGTTAAATATTGTGATCTCCTGAGTGCAACAGAGAAATACTGGGAAATGTCTGTAGACTGATGGCATTTCATGCTGTTCAGCCTTATAATCTTAAAATGTCAGCAAAATCACCAGTTTTGTCATCACTTTAGACATTAAGCTAGACAATCACTCAAACACTAGCTCTAAAGTGACATTGGTGAAGTAGCAACAGCTTCTGCTGTTCTGACGTCAGCTGCAGATGTGAAGGAATGTTGGAAGAAAGTAGTTACAAAAAGTGTTTTAGACTCTCTGTGTTTGATTTTCTTTTTTATAAGACTATTAGTTGTTTCAGTTTGGTTTGCTACAAAGTCAAATATATTATATTTATATATTATATAAATAATATATTTATAATATATTTATATATTTATATATTATATTTATATTTTAATAATTAAATAAATGAGAACATACAAATATTCTAAGATTCTGTAAAAAAAGCTTATGGCACGTGGTTTAGAGGGGTTTTGTTCAGCACTGTATTTTTCAAAAGGATTATTCTAGAGTAGCTGGGCTAATTTTGTAACGTGAACGTGCAAACAGTGGATCTGCATGACAGTGGTAAAAACACATGCTGAATCAAAACTTGTTCAAATCCTGAATCAAAATTGGAGTGAGTTTTGCACGCTGGAGGAATGACGACACCATGGCTGAAGTATTTCTTTTAGGCAGGTGATGTTATGTTTTAAAAATATTTTAGTCACGCAAACTGATGTAGATTGAGTTGTTTTACTAATAGGTTATATGCACAGAAGTGTTGTTCAGCAACTGAAATCTCCCGCTGAATGATTGACATGACTATTTTCAATTTCATAAGGTCCTTTTACAGCATTGATAATGAAGATTTGTATTTAGTTTAACAATAAAACATCAGTAAATAGGGCTATTTCGCATAGCCTGCTTTACTGAGCTGAAGTTGTTTTTATATTCACATTGGGTCATTTTTGAACAAAGACAACCTGTAACGTGCTTCCCATATTGTTCACCGCTACTCTGAATATTTGCTCTGAAATAGCATGTAAGTATGGCTTAGTAATAAGTGTAATTTCTGCAGCCCGCCGGCCAACCACTAGGCATACGTAGTCGCTTTAGGACAAAGCATGTGAGAAAGTGAAACCAGCGATCCTTGCATGCATGAAAAATTGCACATTATGACAAGTTTTGCTTGCTACAAGACTAAAAATGTGCTAGATAGTATACAGTTTTTCATTGGAAATTGTAGTGTTATAAACTACTGTAAAGTTTTCTAACTGGTAAATGATGTGATCAAGTGGGTTGTCTACTGTCATCTTTAATGTAATCTTTAACGGCTGTGATTTCAGGAGGCATGGTTTTGGATGGTAGGGGAGGGACTGTGTTTCAAAGATCTTAAGCTAACAGATAGCATTTAGGCAGATCGCCAACTGCACCTTTAAATAAAAATTTTTTTTACAAAAAATGAGAAGCATACAGCTGCAATTCTAGTGCACTGTAGAATAAAGGTTAAAGCGATTATGTATTTAACATGTCAATAATTCAATAATTTTAAAGTAAATCTAAAGTAAAGTTAATCTCTATGCTTAAAAAACATGCTAAATTGTAGTAACCCAACATTGGATCAAATATGGACAAACCCAATGTTGAGTTACAACATTGTTTTTAAAGTTCTTAATTGTCAAACAAACAAGCTTTTAAATTAGTCATGAAATACATATGTGCTAAATGTGCTGCAGTTTTAGAACAAAGAGCACTATGATAAAGTATTGCAATGTTCCAGAGCACATTGGTCTACTTACTATAAACCAAGATGCAACAAAACATGTATTTTGACCTGTATAAACTTAAAGTCCCAAAGAACCGGAAGCTGCAATCGTAATTTTTTGTCTTATATTGTAAAGCAGTTTGAAGAGAAATGGAATTTTAAAAGTGAAAACAGTGGGCGTGGTTTGTTTTTCTACGGTGAGCTTATTACATGTGGTAAAGTAGGCATTTCAATAAAAAAAATATCGGGAAAGGGATTTGAGGAGAGTTATTACAACCTAACAGACACCTCCTGCTCACCATTTCTGTTTGTTGTCAACACTGACAATTAAACCAGCGTGGTTAAGAATGTTAGCCACGCCCATTACCTCAAAATCACGCAATCTGAAAATTTAACTGAAAACTAACAGGAAGTGCATTTTCACATTGCAATTAAGGATTAGAAGGGCAGAAGTTGCACACATGAATTGTTCACCACAAAACCAATAATGTGAGCTAACAAAATTAATATGGTAAGTTTTGATTTCTTAAGGACTCTTACTCTAAAAACTGCAGACCATGCATGTTTTTTAATTAAATTGCAGTCAAATCACATGATTCTCTTTTCCATACAAGTGAAAAGTGACTATACAGCAAGTAACACTTTCAATAAATGGTCAATATATTGTATGATAAATTATGTTTTTAGGGGTTTATGGTGCTTTTAAACTCCGTATTGTAGCCTGACACCTGAATCGACAGGTTTATATTTGTTTTTATTTTATGTAAGTGAGCTGCTCAGACATTCAGTGAATCATCTACACATTGAGGTTCCACAGGAGGAAGTCAGACGGCCTTTGAATGTAATGAACTACCTGAGCTGACTATCCGTTTAAGATTAAAAAAAAAAAAACAATGGCAAAGAGAGCACAAAAAAAGCAAATCGAGCTTGAAGCACTTGAAAAACAACATTAAAAAAAGCATTACAATCAGAGCGGTAACATCAGCGAGTGAAGTGGATTCTTTCTCATTTACAAACAGCTCAGACAACACATCTCAGAAAGACAAATAATTTGGAGTATAATAAAGGAAGCAAACAATAAAAGATTTTATAAGAGAAATTTATGTTTACCTCAGGGACTCCCAGTCTGCGACATGCAGCAATGAAGTTTTCCACATTGAGGCGACACTTGGCAGCACTCAGCTTTGGCTGAACACAGACAAAAAATTGCACAATCATTCATTAGAAAGCAAATCGACAACAGCCTAATCTGGTTGATCTGGGATCAGCTTTCCCCCGTTTGGATAAATAAGGATCGCACTTGACGATTCACATGAAGGGCTTGTTTTAGAAGATACTAGATTGCATTTTTGGCCTTAAAGAGGCAGCACATCTATAAACGAAATCTATGCACATTAGCAGAAGCTGCTGATTGCGGTTTATGAAGTTTTAAATATGGATATATTTCTTGCATGGCTTCACTTCAGAAGGCCTCTATTAACCCTGATTTTATATTAACTGTATTGGAGTGAATTAGGAAAGCCATATGTACACTGAATGGCTTGAAGGTGAATAAATCATGGGGTCATTTTAATTTTTAGAGGAACTGTAATAAGAATTAAATCCAAGCATTAACTCACCACTGCCGGTGAGGGAATGTGGATGATTGAAACAGAACGAGGTCGCACGTGATTGGCCAGCTGGCAGAGAACTGTGCCATTGGACAACGCCTCTCCAAGATCATCAGGTAGACTGATCTTTAGACGAGACTCCAGAGTCTACAAGAGAGACATGGAAAGAGGAAAATTATTTGGAATCAATCAATCAATCAATCAATCAATCAATCAATCAATGAATCAATCAATGAATGAATGAATCAATCAATCAATCAATCAATCAATCAATCAATCAATCAATCAATCAATCAATCAATCAGCCTGCCTGCCTGCCTGCCTGTCTATCTACTTACCTACCTAAATACCTACCTACCTCAGATAGAACTATTAGGAGGAAAACACAGATAACCCTTAAAGCTCCCATGAAAATAAATAGTTTTAAATAAAAAAGTTTTTTAGATGTCAGTATTAGTATTGTTAGATTTTAAGACATCTAATCTAAGCTAATGTGCCCCAAAACATTGACAAAATTCACATTTAGAAGAAATGAAATTGATGTAAACTTGTAAAGCTTGTAGTTTGTCACTTCCGCCTATATAGAGCAATGATTTTTTTTCACATCACCTCAAACTTCAGTCTCTCAGTAATACTTCTGACCAATCAAATGCTCTCTAGGAGCTTTTCCCCCTTTAAGATGCTTCTCATCTGCTGTTCACTCTATGCACTTGAGCTCAACCACTCTCACTGGCAGAGATGTGATTAGACAAAATGCTACTGGTTGTTTTTTTTAAAAGGGGAGGAGCTACACTATGTCAAACATTTGTAAGGATGGCTATATCTTTCCATAATATTAAACCCTGAAAACTGTTACGGAACTCCACACGAGACAAGACCACAAGAATGGTCAGGCACTAAAGCAATAAACTTTCGAACCTGAGAAGAAGATCAGCTAGAAAACCAGTTGTTCAGATTGTCTCAATCATGCATCTAGAGCCCCCCTCTTTGCAAAGTGGTCCTAATTTCAATGTAACATTTTACAATCTCTCTTATATTAGTTAATAAGAACATCTATAACATTTGCCTAATAACATCTAATAACATCTATAACTATGTGACTCATACCAATAAAGCAAAATTGAAGAGAAAAAGAGAGTGTGAGCAAGAGAAAAAATGAATAATACAGAAAGTGTCTTTACTTTTCGTAGTTGCATGATGTCTGTTCTCTCTTCTCGAGGGGATCTGAGTGTGGAGCGGGATTCGCTGCGGCCAGACTCTGCCAAACTGTTCCCTGATCCTGATAAACACACAGACAAGAGAGGTTTACAACATATATTACTCACAAAAACATTACAGTTCTTTTACTCCTATATTGACACCAGTGTGTGTGTCTGTATGTACCAGTTTTGACATTGCAACGTGAAGAAGTACGGAATAAGAAGCTGTTGGGTTTGGGAGCAGAACCTGTCGGAGAGCATGGTTTCACAGAGGATGCATCTGAAATAACAGACAAAAGTCAGTAAAGACTTTATTAATATTTTTTATGTTAATTAAGACTAATACAGCTTCAGCAAAACAGAAAACAAAAAAAATGTAAATGTAAATTAGTGTCACGAACAACACCATTCAACAACAACAAAAACAGCATGGAGTATTTTTGAAACCACACTGCCCTCTGGTGGACACAGTTCTGGGCCATGTTTTTACACCCCTTAACTTTCACAAAGGGGTGTTTCAAGAAGACTCAAGACACACCATAAGATTGTCAATTAATTGTTTGATTCATGTCAAGGTCCAAACTATTTTATTGGGAATAATCTGTGAATACAAATATATTTATCAAAATCCTTACAAAATATATAATGTTTATTAATGGCTGGAAAAGCTTTAAAATCAAAAGGAGATTTAAACTCCAGTCGTGTTACTATCTGTTTATTTTTTTTTTAATACCTGATCCCTGTATAATAATTAACTTAGTATCTGTAAGTGATTGTTGTTGACACATACCATCTTAAAATAAATCGCACATTAGTCAGGCTCAGCATTTTCATCATTTCAATTAATAACAAGATGTAGATTAAAGCAAACTGTCAGAAAAAAAGGTACTTCTGTGAATGCATCAAATAAATCAGGTGAAAAGATAAGGGTAGTGCTTTATTATGCAGTCCTGTTTCATATGCACATAGGCATGGGCTAGGATAAGATTCTGATGATATGATCACTGCTCTAAAATAAGTTCTTTGTCTGGGCAAAAATCTATATTTTTCCCGCACTGAACACAATATATTATTATTTTGAGAAACATTTTAAATATTTTAGAACAGTAAAGATGCCAGGCTAAACAATTCAAATGCATCATTGACTTCTGCTGTCAAAAACACAGATTTCTTTAAAACTTGAAAAGGCATCTTTGGCTATCTTTCTTTTCTTTGGATATGCAGTAAATAAGCAACTGCACTGTTCTGGTCTACAGCATGCTTGGATGTTGGAGTATAAGCGATTTGTTTTTTCAGATGTTTGCTAAATCATGAGCTGAGCAGCTTTTGATGTGGAGACACTGTTGCCTTAAACCAAATAAAATAGTCATAAAAACATGTTTAAAAAAATAAATAAATAAACCTTACATACAGTAAAGGAAATAAGTACTGACCACATCTCATGTTCAAAAGAGTTAAAAAATCTTGATGGTTTTGTGGATATTGTCTATCAAATCTGATCTTTATTTTGTATTTTCAATTGGATTTAAGTCAGGGGATTGGCTGGGCCATTCTACATCTTAATTTTCTTTCTCTGAAAGCATTTGAGAGTTTCCTTGGCTGTGTTTTAGATCATTGTCTTGCTGAAATGTCCACCCTAGTTTCATCTTCATCATCCAGATAATGTAGATGTTGGACAGAAGCAGCTACTATTATTAACAATGATAAAGGGCAGAGGGTTGCTGAAGAACTACTGAGAGATTTCAGCTGCTGTCTGGGCTTTCATTGCCGAAAAACACATCCCTTTCTTTGAGTGTTCAAAACTTTTTTCCTCATTTCATAACACATTACTTCATTCTTAAACTAATTAATGCAGTTTTCTTTGCATGTATCGATTCCTTTGGTTGTTAACAAACATCTGGTCAACAGCACCTTTAGAAATATGTTTTCAGAGAAAAACTTTCTGAGAAAACACACACATTATTATGAAGAATGTCAGAAACTGGTATCCATTGACTTTCATAGTATTTCAACTATGGATGTCAAAGGCTAGCGATTGCCAACACTCGTCAAAAAATTCTCTTCTGTGTTCAAGAGAAGAAAGAAACCCATAAAGGTTTAGAAGCACACCAGGGAGATTAAATGGTGAACTGCCCCTATAAGTACAGTATAGGTAAAAGCTAAACCATACAAATTGCATCCAAGATATGAGTGTTGTCCCAGTTTTGCAAATAATCTTTTTAAAAGTGATTTTTTTTTGCTATATGGAGGATACCTGTGCGACTGACGGAGCGCTGCAAAGACACTGTATGAGAGGATGGAGAAACCTGATCAGCACTCTGACAGAGAGAGAAAAAATAGGGCAAAATAATATCAATATATAAACATCTTAAATGTTCATAAAATTTAATATTATTAATAATTTGCATTTATAACAATACAGAATTAAATATCAGGAGTGTGTGTGTGTGTGTGTGTGTGTGTGTGTGTGTGTGTGCGTGTGTGCGTGTGTGTGTGTGTGTGTGTGTGTGTGTGTGTGTGTGTGTGTGTGTGTGTGTGTGTAGTGGTTTTGGTGGTTTACAAGGACCTTTTTCTGCAAAATGTCATGGGTTGTTCTCTCTTAAGGTGGTTTATGGGGACATGCCTGATGTCCTTGTAATTCAAAATGCTTAAAAATCATACAACACGGGGTCTTCTGACATTCAAAATTTGCCACAGGTTTCCTGTGAGGGTTGGGTTTAGGGGTATGGCCATATAATTAGCATTTTTACAGAATAAAATATGAACACACTTTACAATAACGTTCATTAGTTAATGCATTTATTAAAAAGAACATAACTCGTTCAGCATTAATTAACCAAAGTTCAACACTTACTAATGCATTATTAACATCCAAATTGATGCTTGTTAACATTAGTCAATGCACCGTGAGTTGACGAAGTAACAATGGATGACTTTCATTGCTTGTTCATGTTAGTAAATGTATTACCTAACATTAACTAATACAACCACCTTAGTTGCAAAGAGTAACAAGTAAAGAGTAACCTTAGTGCAGAGAGTAATTTAAAATGCAGGCAACACTTTATTTTGATGGTCCATTTAAGAAGTATTAGACCAATTGCTTAATATCTGTTGATAATGCTCCTTCAACAGACATTTACCTGAATATAAGAAACTTTGTAAGGACATGTGAACTTGCACTAACCCCAACCCCAATTTGCACCAACCCCAACCCCAATTTACTAGTCTACTTTGCATCTACATAACAACTAATTGTTATAGATTCAATGCAATTTAAATTCACCAAATGGATCATCAAAATAAAGCGTGACCAAAATGTATTATGCCTATGAAAAGGTCCCAGTAAACAAAAATAAATAAATAAATAAATATTCGTGTAAGTGTGTGTGTGGGACTCACTGCACATCTCTGTTTCAGGCCATTAGGTGGAGAACTGCTATCTGAATCACCACTAGAGGGACACAGAGACCAAAAATAAACAAGTCGCAAAACTAAAGCATATTGACAGCTGAAATCTAGACAACTAAAAGAACACAATCAGCATTAACCACTTCATCAACGTTTAAAAAAGTTGAACTATTTCTTTATAAATACAGTTTTTATTATTATTATTATTATTTAGCTGTTTATCAGTGCTAGTAATATGGTATCTGACAGAGATTACCACAACAAACTGTTAACCCCAGCATGCATACAAAGAGAACACACAAATGCATATGCAAACCATTTGCTCCACTCTTACCCCGAAAAGCTTCCTGTTCCTCCGTGCTTTGCCGTCGTCGTCACCGCCGCTGAGCTACTTCCTGTTTTTACAGTTATCTTTTGCAAACTGTAAGACATCAAACACTTATTAGTCAATAGCCTACTGATAACACCAGACTTTGTTCTTACAAATAGAATCATTTAAAAGGAGTGGTTCTGATGCTTCCCTGGCTGTGCTTTCTAGTAATTTAAAACTTTAAACAGGCTTTAGGACATTAATGAAGTAAAGACGCATGACAGCAGGTAACAGTGGTTTCCTTTACAACCACAATGTCTGTGACGACAAACTCTCAGCAAAGAAATAGCATGTCCTCTAGCAGATTTTTCATTGCTGTGCATGACTCAACTGCTGCATCAACTTTAATGCCCATCAGTATACTGTTCTTTTTCTTTAATTTAATTTTAGGAAACACCCTGACAGTATGACATCCAAAGTATTACCAAATGAAACAAACAGACCCCACAATACACAAACCTTATCTCATAACTCTGATGTTAGACACTTTCAAATTAAATAATATAAATAATGATAATAATAATAGTAATAATAATAACAATAATAATAATAATAATAGTTTCTTATTTTAAAATTCATAGTTTCATATTAATAATATTAAAGTAAAATAAAAAAATAATAATAATAAACAACAACAACAAAAATAATATACAAGTATTATTATTCATTCATTCATTTTCTTGTCAGCTTAGTCCCTATATTAATCTGGGGTCGCCACAGCGGAATGAACCGCCAACTTATCCAGCTAGTTTTTATGCAGCGGATGCCCTTCCAGCCGCAACCCATCTCTGGTAAACATCCACACACACATTTACACACACACTCAAACAGTATGGACAATTTAGCCTACCTAATTCACCTGTACTACATGTCTTTGGACTGTGGGGGAAACCGGAGCACCTGGAGGAAACCCACGCGAAGGCAGGGAGAACATGCAAACTTTACACAGAAACGGCAACTGAGCCGGGGCTCGAACAAGCGACCCAGTGACCTTCTTGCTGTGAGGCGACAGCACTACCTACTGCGCCACTGTCTCGCCCAGTACTATTATTAATATTATTATTATTATTATTATTATTATTATTATTATGAAACTTTGCGAATTGAAAATTTTAAGATTAGAAACTATTATTATTATTGTTAATTATTATTATTAATATTATTATTATGAAACTAAGAATCAGAAATTTAAAGATGCAATACTATAAAATTAAATAATAATAATAATAATAATAAACAAGTATTATTATTATTATTATTTAATTTTAGAGTTTTTAATCTTAAAATTTCTGATTCTTAGTTTCATAAAAATAATAATAAATAATAATAATAAACAATAATTACTATTATTAATATTATCAATATTATTATTATTTTACAGTTTCTAATCTTAACGTTTCAGATCCTTAAAGTTTCAAAATAATAATAATAATAATAATAAATAAGTATTATTATTATTTAATTTCAGAGTTTCTAATATTAAAATTTCTGTAACCTTCATTTGTATTTATCTTTGAATAAAAGCATTAGAATAATGTGCATGATAATACTTAATTTTTTTTTTTTATTTCAGTTGCATTTCTTATTCTTCTTTGTGTGTTTTTCCTCAATAAAGAATATTGTAATAGCCTAACACAACACAATCTCTCTAATCATTTAAAACAAATTAATAACAGCACAAAATGTGCTTTAGACAACAAACATTTTAAAATGTATTCTTGCACACACAGTTACAAACGTAAAAAAAATCTCCATATGATATTCTTCGTTCATTCTGCCATCTCTCATTCATAGCAGCTAAAATCCCACATAGTCCCATGCACTTTAATGTAGGGGAAGCAATGTATATCAGTGTATATTAGAAAAAAATAAAACTAATGTCTTTTAGATAGTATCGGTCAAATACCAACTTTGATATCAATCCAATTAATATTAGGATCAATTTCCCACCCCTACTTTTCAAGGTTACATAATCTTTTAACTCATGTTTGAATTACACATTTTCTGGACTGGTTTATTTCATGGTTCACTCACGTGCTGGCTCTGTCTCTCTGTTGCTGGGCTCGCTCTCTCTCCTGCCAGATCAGCAGGTTTCCAGGTCTCCTTTTCTCCTCTAAAGTAGGACTAGATGGTGAGCCGGAGTCTGAACCATCTCCAATCACAAATATCCTGTAAGAAAAAGGTTAGAGAGTGAGATTATTGTAGGTCTTGAAACCTTCTTCTCAAGAAGTTACCATTGAATTTGCTTCTTTTTTTTTACAGAAGTTGTGATAATTTTCTACATTAAATTGTCTGTCTGGATGGATGGATGGGTGGATGGATGCATGGATGGATGCATGGATGGATGGATGGATGCATGGATGGATGGATGCATGGATGGATGCATGGATTTTTATTTTAATACTTTCCAAATGATGTTTAACAGCAAAAAATAAATAAATAAAAATCACAGTATGCCTGATAATATTTTTTCTTTTTTGTCTTACCCTAACCCTAACTTCTTATTTCAGCTAGAATAAAAGCAGCTTTTAATTTTTAAACACCGTTTTAATTTCTAAATTATTAGCCCCTTAAAGCTATTTTTTTTTCGATAGTCTACAGAACAAACCATCATTATACAATAACTTGCCTAATTATCCTAACCTGCCTAGTTTAACCTGCAAACTAATAAACCTAGTTAAGCCTTTAAATGTTACTTTAAGCTGTATAGAAGTGTCTTGAAAACTATCTAGTCTAATATTATGTGCTGTCATCATGGCAAATATAAAATAAATCAGTTATTAGAAATGAGTTATTAAAACTATTATGTTCAGAAATGTGTTAATAAAATCTTCTCTCCGTTAAACACAAATTGGGGAAAAAATAAACAAGGGGGCTAATAATTCTGACTTCAACTGTATATATATTTTTTTTTTGTGTAAAAGATATAAAAATGTATTCTTGGCAAGACCTATTGATATCTCATATCAAAGCAAGTTTTTTTTTTTTTTTTTTTTCGATGGAAATATTTAAAATTCTGATAGTAAAATATCCTGTCACAACCATTATATGCAAACACCGCCATCCAATTTCTGAAAAATTTATTTGAATATCTTTTTCTCCCTGAAGCAGGTTACATTAGCATCTAGCACCAACAGAAAAAAAAAAAAAATAAAAAAAAAAAAATATATATATATATATATATATATATATATATATATATATATATATATATATATATATATATATATATATATATATATATATATATATATATATATATATATATATATATATATATATATATATATATATATATATATATATATATATTTATATATATATATTTATATAATAAATGGCTACAACATAGGGCCATGTTTTGTGAAAGTGTGGCAAAAAAAAATGTCAACCGTCAGATTTTCTTAAATCTAAATCTTGTAAAATAAAAACCTTTTTAAACAAGAACAACTGGTAATTCATTCTGCTGTGGTCACTCCTGATAAATCAGGGAATAAGCTGAAGGCAGTGAGTGAAAAAAACAATAACTCACAATAATACTCACTGTTTGTTGTGATTGTGTTAATAATAGATGCACTCCAAAATATATCCGTAAATGAGCAGTTTTCTGTTTTTTTTTTTTTATTTATGTTTTTAATTTTACCCTGTTTATTTATGCTTTTGAATTACATTGTGGAAAATCTTTCCTCCAACAACTGAACTTAAAACAACTCTAAAAAGTTGGAAAAGTGACTTTTCTGAACATTTTTAATGAAGTGCTATATTGTCTGGTTTGGTGTTGTATACTACGCCACAAACACCCTGTAATAAACTGCAGCACATTTTCTGTTATTTTACAAAGCTATTTCTGATACATAATATCAGGAATTCTCAACTAGTGGACCTCAGCGACCCTGCAGATGGGCCGCAAGATTAAAAATTAACTCAATATTATACTATCACTTTTGGATTTCATTATAATGAACTAAATGATCAAATGATCAAAGTAATATGCTTTTTCCTGTTCTCTGATTGATCACTTCAAATTGGGCACAAAAACAGCCTCATGATCGCGTCTGCAACTATGCATATCTGTTCATTCATAAACTATGCATGAAGTGAAAGTGAAAGAATCTCTTTGTGTGAACTATTTCATATATCTGCTTAGTTGTCCAAATTAATGTCCTGTGAGTGTTTTATAACGGACGCGAGCTCATACAGGAGCAAGGGTAAATGCATGGTGTTTCTGCCATAGAATGAAGAATGAACATGAGCTTCAGACGCACTCTGGTGGAGCTGTTAATTGTTCCTGTCAGTGATCTTTATCCAGTAATATCTAGCTGCAAACTCAACCGCCATCAGATTGACACATTTCAACAGATTTAGGGTGTTTTACTGTATTTTACATTTGTCTGTATATTTTTTATATATTTAATAGTAGATGTCGGTCCAGTTTAAAGTAGAAGCTGATCTTTTGCAATATCCCTGTTTACCTTTGGTTCTTTTTGAATCTCTGTATGTTTAAAAAAATAATAAATTAATAAATAAATAAAATTACATATAAAATAGTTTGTTTTATATATAATTACATTTAAAGATTTTTTTAAAAATAAAATGCAGATAATAGAAAATAATAGAAGACACAAGAATTGTATAATATACAGTTGAAGTCAGAACTAATAAACACCTTTTGAATTATGTTTTTCTTTTTTAAATATTTCCTAAATTATGTTAAAAAGACCTAAGACATTTTCACATTGTGTCTGATAATATTTTTTTCTTCTGGAGAATATAAAATAAAAGCAGTCTTTAATTTTTTATAAAATAATAATGCTGACTTCAATTGTATATTTGTTATAATAATTTAATATAATATAATATAATATAATATAATATAATATAATATAATATAATATTTGTTAATGAATAAAGGTTTAAATGAGCTTTTTATACAAAAATCTTAGAGAAAATCTTAGACAGGAAGCCCCTCAAAAATTAATCGGAAAAAAAAAGTGGGCCCTGAAGTGAAAAAGGTAGAATTTTCCACATCAAAAGTCGACAGAGCAGAGATCAACATCCCATAATGCAATTCACAACAATAAATAAACAGAAAACACTGGTTGAACCACAAAATATGGAAACCGTTAATTAACATATATGTTTGACAGAGTGGATTCACTGTATTTAATATTTATAATAACTACAAATTAAGATTTTGAATGATATTCATTTAACAATGTTGGTCAAATGTGAAAATGTCATCTTTCTGCAAATATAAGAATGTGTTTTGAATTGTTAAAAACGTCTTGATTGCTACAGTTTTTAGTGTTTGGTCATGTTGACAATAAGTGATGGCAATAAAAAAGCATCTTTTTTTTTTTTTTTTTTAAAGAGAAAAGGTGTAATCAAAGCATACTCGATAGCTTGGTGGATGTGAGATACAAAAAGTGGTTTAAGTAGTGTCAGTACACGTTTTTTTTTTATCTTTTTTCAACTATGCACCCTGTTTTTTTTTTCCTTCCTCTCAATGGTCTCTGTCAACTTCTGTGCTCATTAATGAAACAGTCAAATTACAAGGTATGAAGATAACCCTGACCCTGACAGCAATAGCTATGATGATTACTGATGAACACAGATGTGTAACTGGCTATCCTAGATAGACACATGAGTGTAAGACAGATAGTGCTGCAGTACAAATCTACAGTAAAGCCAAAATAAATCCTGCCAAAACTCTTGCCAGAGGGAGGCGTTAATTCTCAATTTAGCTTCTGTTTCACTTACATCCCCACTCGACTCGTAGAATGTGTTTATGCCAGTTCTTGGAAGCCAGTGATAATAGTTTTTCAAAGTCTCACAGTAAATATAGATATTTTTTCTTACAAAACCCCTTTGCTTTGCTTCAGAAGGCATTCATTAAAGCACTGGAGTCATGTGGATTACTTTAAAAACTCGGACACCATTTACTACTATTACAAGAGCCACGTTATTACATACTTCTGTGTTTATTTAAAAGAAAATTCATATACATCAAGAATGGCTTGAGGAAATAGAGTAAATTATGGGATACGTTTTAAGGTGTACTACACTTTTAAAACGCCAAGACTAGGCAAGGGTGTTATGGGTGGTTGCTTAACTGTATTGTGGTATTTAGTCATTACTGTGCAGTTTCTAGTGTGTTCTGGATGATTACTTATTGGCTGCAGTCACAGAAGCCTATTATTGTATGCTCCCTATATGACTAGTGTTAATTTAAGTCTAAGGGACTTCTTTGTCTTTTATAATTAGTCAGCAGGTAAAACTTATGTGCCTGGTTTGGTAACAGTGACAGTCTTAAAGGGATTGTTCACCCAAAATGGAACATTGTCATTATTTACTTCACCTATTTACGTTCCGCTGAACACAAAATAAGTTTTTTTTGTTTTTGTTTTTTTTAAATATTACAAAGCAGTACCCATTGACTTTCATAGTCTACTATAGAATTCAATGTTTACTGGCTTATAGCATTCTTCAAAATATCTTCTTTTGTGTTTAACAGAAAACTCTTTTCTTTATTAAACTCATAAAGGTGAGGAACTATTTGATGGTGAGCAAATTTCATTTTTTGGTGAACTGTCCCTTTAATAACACACCTGTTTCTAAACAAGTTGTATGAGATTTATCATAAGGCTGGAATAGACAACATGACCTTCCAACATAATTTCAAATAGAAATCTATTCACTTGCTGAAAAGGTTACAGAGAAACGAAAACTAAGCCTCGTAAAATAAAAGATCACAATCTAGATATTTCGAAGCTGCTACAGACACAGACATGTAGATTGTTGCTGGGGGAAACATGACTGAATTGTATCAATTCATCAAGAATGATAGAAATCCTTGAACCGCATGGACATTGTCTAAAGCACAACTAGAGGCTGAGCTCGTCTTGCACTAAATATTTTGAATGAAACCAGCCCACATTGACTGCCCCAAATCTGCAGACTGCTTTGACCTTCTGCAACTTGAACTGACAACTTAGAATCTGAAATCTGACTGAAAAATATAATCAAAAATTTTTCATTGTTTCTTTCCGTAGCAAATATGGTCACACTTTATTTTAATGGGTTGTTGAATTTAAGTTACATTGCATCTGCATGCTAACTAATTGTCATTAGATTGTAAGTAGACTGTTAGGTTGGGGTTAGTGTAAGTTGACGTACTTGCAAAGTTTCTTATAGTCAATTAAATGTCTGTTGAAGGAGCAGTATCAACAGATATTAAGCAGACAGTTTACTAATACTAAAATGGACCATCAAAATAAAGTGTTTGTGCAAATTTAATAATTATTCTATGTCTACAAGTTCAAAGAACAGTGGGAGTAATGTATTGGTGCAGAATGTAGAAAAAAGTATATCAGTTAATGGTAATAAAAAAAAGCAATTCTTTAATCACATTAATTTGTACCAAATAGCGATGGAATCCTTATGTTAGGACATCCTCCATTTCAATTATATTAACAGGTTTTAAAGTGATAGTTCCCTAAAAATAAAAATTTACTCACTGTTGGGTTGCTTTTTTTATTATTCTACTGAACACAAAGCTGAAGATCTGTAACCACTGAATTTCATAGTACATAAAGACAAACACTATGGAAGTTAATGGTTACTAGTTTCGCAGCTTTCTTCAAAATATCTTCTTCTTCTGTGTTCAACAGAACCCAAACAGCTTTGAAATAAGTGAAGGGTGACCAATTAATTCCAGAATGATTGTGATGATTGTGTAGAAAAAAAATATATACATATAAAACTTATAATAATATAATATAATATAATATAATATAATATAATATAATATAATATAATATAATATAATATAATATAATATAATATAATATAATATAATATATCAAATTAAAGGAATAGTTTGCTCAAAAAAATTAAATACTTACTATTAACCTCAATATGTTAAACCTTATTAACCTTTAATATTGAACACAAAAAATCTTTAACTGTTGACAGTAGGAAATACAGTATATATGGTTACAGGTTTCAAGCTTTCTTTAAATTATCTGACTGTGTATGACAGAAATAAGAAAGACAGGTTTGTGAAAAGTGAAACTTGAGTAAATGCAGACCGAATTTTCATTTTTGCATGAACTACACCTTTAAATACATTTGAAGAAGCATTTATAGGGAACTGAGTCACTCAAAACTTAATCGGGAGCTACTCATTGTAAACAAAAACATACATTACTTTTTTTTTATATTGCATTACACTTACATTACATTACATTTACAATACATGTATTTACATTTGAATAAATTGTGCAGCCCTTACAGGATGCAAGAGACTAACAATCACATTCTGTTGTTGTTGTTGTTAACTTATTTATTTTTAAAGTAATATTATTACCCTTTTTGACATTATTTAGATCCCAATAGTAATAGAATTAATCATGGGAGAGGGCAAAAGGGTATTAGACCATGTTTCTGTCAATAAAAAGAGCAGATATTATATCTGGCTGCAGTTATATTGTTGAATAAAGCAGATGAGTTCACTCAGTGATGACAAGATACTAGATTGCACTGAAATCTAGGGGAGGAAGCTCAGTGTTGACTTTTCCCAGCACTCCCTCACAGATTGACCTTGCGCAATCAAAGTGGAAGAGGGATCCAGCACACTTTAATTAAGAGACTGTTTAAACATGCATTATAATCAACTGAAGGAAGTCGCCATAACCTTCAATTTACACAGGAAGAGGACAAACAATGTTGTTGTGTAATTCTAAAGGTCTATTTCTTATATGTATACCTGTGTATTTTAGTCATTACAATGAACAACACTGCATATCTTCTCTGTCTTGGCGAGCCTCTCTGTCTTTTTTGCTGGCTAAATCCAGTCTTCCAGAAGACCTACTGGAAATGTTCCGGCCTGCTGCCATGAGACAGTACAATGCCTCCCTCTCCTTTATTTATCATGCCCATCCAGAATGAGAACTGATCTTTCCCAGCTGTATTCAAATGCATTCAAATGTTGGCCACTCTTTGTTATGTCAGTGTTTCCTGTATTGTCTAGTTTGAATGTGCCATGTCTACATGACAAAAAGAATATGACAAAAAAAATATTGGAGACTTGGAATGAAAGTGTGCCATCTGTCTCGCAGATTCTTAAAATATCAGATCAAGATCAAGCTGAAAGAATGAGCAACTTCTGTAGAACAAGCACGTCTAACACAAGGAACTAACCACATACTGCATTTGTGCACATAAATAAGAGTTTCTTGTGTTCGTAAATTCAAATGTTTAATCTAATAGGCTGGTCAGTTACTCTAACATGCATTTATATGACTGTTTTACATGACTTCTACCTGAATGCTTACAGGTTTAGGTAAACGATACAATTACAATTCTTCTGTTCGGATATCCGCCACTTTAAGTATATTAACAGGTGTTATTAAAGAGGGAGTTCACACAAAAAAAAAAAAAAAATTACTTATTGTTTACTCACAAGTGGTTCCAAACATTATTGAGTTTTTTTAGGTTTGCAAAATGTAAATGACAGTTTTGGGTGAACTATTACTCAGTGTCATGTGTGTGTTGTGTGTTTGTAAAGGGTGGAAAAGGTCATGTCAGTGCTCACCTGCTGCCTGTAGATTCGGGGCTCTGGGATGGTGTGCTGACCAAACTTTCACTCTTTTCCTGGCAGGGAGAGAAGTAAAATAAATTGCCTTAATGTTTGCAAGATGCCAGTGTTGGCGTGGGTTTTCTCCGGGTGCTCCGGTTTACCCCACAAGTCCAAACACATGCGCTATGAGGGAATTGGGTAAGCTAAAATTCGTAGTGTATGAGTGTGAATGTGAGTGTGTATAGATGTTTCCCAGTGATGGGAAACAACTAGAAGGTTATCCGCTGTGTAAAACATATGGATAAGTTGGTGGTTCATTCTGCTGTGACGACCCCAGATTAATAAAGGGACTAACCCAAAAAGAAAATAATGAATGAATTTGCAAGATGAATACTTCTAAATTAATAAGTATTTAAAGATACATTCAATAAAAAAAACTGTTCACAAATGACACTAACGAAAAATTATATTGCTACAAAAAAATAATTATATATAAAAATGCTATTCTTTTGAATTTTTTTTAAGGAATCATGAAATAATAATATTTTTGGAAACATTTTTAATGACATCTTGTCTAAAATTAGGATGCTTTCACACCTAGAGCTCTATTTTGACGATCCATGCACAAAGTCCAAAGTGCAGGGCGCAAAAGCATTAAGGGCGTGTCAAAATCCACTTTTGCTAATACAAGGACGTAAAAATCCACTTTTTGGGCGCATGGTCTAAAAGGATTGAGCTTATTCTCTTAATGAGTTATAGGTGTTTTTTGAGAATAAACCAATCAGAGTCTCATCTCCTATTCCCTTTAAGAGTCTCCATAACGCATTTGCTATTTACATGACGAACTTTGTAAGTGGAAAAGCTGAGCGCTTCACTAGCAAGAAAACAGTTAAACAGAGCATCTACAGCATGAGAATGAGAGATAAATGATCTACTTTCACTTTCGCTCTCGTGGATAGGGAAACCTTTACGCACAGACATCAATTAGCCTATAAATAATTAATTTTGTTTGTTAAGCGAAAATATTTGTTTCAAAACTATTTCTAAATTCAGTTCTAATTTCCAGCAAAAGTGTGGTCAAAAACCTGAGTTATGTCCAAATACACATGCTTAGCCCCATATGATCTAAAACCTGCAGGAGGGCAAATCTAAGCTCGTTTTTAATAAAACAAATATAAATATGGATATAATAAATAATACTGGTAATAATAATAACATTTTACAAAAGCAAATTGTTATGAATGAACTGAAAATGCCTCCCGAGATGAAGACATAAAAGCAGTTGATTTTCATATTTATGTAGGCTAGAAAATAATATGTTTTGTAATATTTTAATTCTTTATATTTATATCCTATATCTATTCTTATTATATCCTATATATCCTTAATATTTAAATTTTTTTCATATGTAAAGATATTTGCGTATTGCTCTACATCTTGTGTGTATTAAGCACTGTGTAAGCGAGGCGCAACTCTGCGCTGGAGTTTAGACTGGGTTTGTTTTGGTCTATTGAAAAATCTTTATAGTTTCTCAAAATAGCAACACGCCAGCAGTGTGCCTCAGAACGCCTTCCTTTTTAGACCAGAACGCCTATGGGCGCACAAATGAGCGCAAATGCATTTTCTACTTAAACAGCGAGGCACAATGCCTCAAAACGACTCTTGCGCCAAGGTGAAACTAGCAAACAACTTCTGCTTTGCGCCTTGCGCCACATCCCGCCGGGTGTATGAAAGGGCCCAAAAGTTTTAGCATTTATACAACTGCTTTGTCCTAGAGACATTGAAAGGCAAAAGTGTGAACTGCAGCTAAACGACTACACATTTGACTGCAAAACATATTCTGTGGATGGATAAGTACAACAACTAAGTGTGAACAAGTGTGATAAGTGTGAACAACTTCGATGAAAACATATGAAGGAATTTAATATACATAATATGTGTGTGTGCCAGCGCTCACCAGAGCAAGCGTCAAGCAACTGAAGCAGAGCTTGAAGGTCATCGGGAACATAACTATAGATTTAAGAGGTCTGTCTTCATCAATAACACCATATGACCTACTGGGTGAAAGCTTAGAATGTCTATTTTCAACTGATACACATGACTTTGATATTTGTTGTTCTGTAACAAAGTTATTTACACTAAATTTACACTCGATGTATAATATCTCGATGTATAATATCTTCGACCTATTCAGATGAATTACATATCATTGGAAAGGTGAGATTCTCGGCTTTATGCTGATGTATCGTGAGCCTTGATCAGCCAAACAGTGACTGACATATTGCATGACGAACAGGAAGAGAGGTGTCCAAAACAGAGTGCGTAAAAGTCACAGATCAGACGCAAAAAAGTTGTGATTTCCCACCTTTCGGTTGAACTAAAATAATTATTGCAAACTACATGATAAAAACAAAATTCTTTTTTCTAGTGTCTCCTGACAAATGCTGGTAACAAACAAAACTATCTGCAGTTTGATGGAGCATACAGGGCTTGAGTTATACACTTTCTAAATCAGGCTTTAGAACAAAAAAACTAAAAGCGGTTTGTGTTGAGGTGGTTCAAAATTGGACAGACAACATATATAATAATATTTATAACTTTCAGCAGTTCAATAAACTTGTTTCCAGGGTGCTGGAACACTCAAGGCCTGAATTGCACATTACCAAACTTCAGTTTATTAAAAAAAAAAAAAGCATCTTTTTTGTGTGTTTATTATAACACAGACAATATGTACAACAATTGTTTTCAATTTCATCTGTATTTCATGATGAGTTTCCTTTCAAATGATACCAAACTTTTGTATTTACACCTCTGCATTTGAGTATGGGAAGCTTTTTAAATCAGAAGGCCAAATTCAGACGGAATTACCCCAAATAGCCCCAGAGCTTAACTGGTTAAGAAGGAACACATCTAGCAGATAATCGTATCTGGAAAAGTATTCAAAGGCTTTTATTTTCATAAACAATGCAGATGTGAATCCGTTTAAAGGTTTTGATTGGCTGGAGTAGATGTTTAGAATGCACTCTTTCAAGCAATCTTCCTTCTGCATTCACACAGCACAGCATTTTGTATCTTCATTAATGTTACAACTGCTCTTTCCGGAAAATTACCCGAACGAATTTACCGGTATTTTTAAAAAGGGCCTAGTCACACATGATCCCCTTTTTTGGAAAATTGCTGGTACTTTTCCAGAGTGGTCTGTATGTTAAGTTAACGACTCACTTAATTTACAATTCTGATTAAAATAAATTACTAAATTACTACTGGAGTAAAACAACTGTACTTCAGCATCTGTGTTGATTTGTGCACTTTGTTCACCACTAATCAAACTACTTTTTATAGTTTAAAGTCTCCTCCACCAATCATTCTTCACACTATCAGCATGCGCTCATTGCTGTTCATTCGCTTTGATGAAGTGAAATCACATTAACCATTAGGTTGCATATGAATGTTGCAAGTGCCTGTATGTTTTGCTGCTAATATTTAAGAGCATATACAGTTGAAGTCAGAGTTATTAGCCCCCATGAAATCTTTCCCCCACCCTGTTTATTTTTTCCCAATTTCTGTTTAACGGAGAGAAGATTTCTTCAACACATTTCTAAACATAATAGTTTTAATAACTCATTTCTAATAACTGATTTATTTTATCTTTGTCTTGATGACAGTAAATAATATTTTACTAGATATATTTCAAGACACTTCTATACAGCTTAAAGTGAAATTTAAAGGCTTAACTGGGTTAATTAGGTTAACTAGGCATGTTAGGGTAATTAGGCAAGTTTTTGTTAAACTATGGTTTGTAGACTATTGAGAAACAAAATAGCTTAAAGGGGCTAATAATTTTGACCTTAAAATGGTGTTTAAAAAATTAAAAAACAGCCTTTATTCTAGCTGAAATAAAACAAATAAGACTTTTTTCCAGAAGAAAAAATATTATCAGACATACTGTAAAATTTTCCTTGCTCTGTTAAACATAGTTTGGGAAATATTTTAAAAAGAAAAACAAAATTCAGGAGGGGGTTAATAATTCTGACTTCAACTGTATCTACAGCAACTGAGATCACTGGCATTTCAACCACCACATCCTGGCATCCTGTAAAAACAAAAGCATTTATTCCACATTGTGAGAGCAGAAAGTCCTCCTAACCTGGGGGGGCTCTATAAGCGCAGGACCACACCTCTCTTCTTCTTCCTCCACTAGACTGTTGTCTATGAAGTCCACTTGCTCCACTTCTCCATTCACTACAGAGAGAACCAAGAGACAATGGTCCTAATGTATTTCCCGTTTTACATTTGTAATTTCTATAGCTTCAGAGAATCATAGATTGTAATAGTACTAGATATGGATACTGTTTACATGCTGTTTGAAACTAAGGTGTGCAGTATGAATGTAATTGTATGATTGTTTATATATATATAGCAGTGCAATATGGCTGTATATCGGCACTGGTGGGAGGCGTGCATTGGCACAAGGCCGCAGGCTGAGTGCCTTAGAGCTCCCACCAGTGCCGATATACAGCCATATTGCACTGCTGCGAGTGTGATATTGCTTTTATACAACAGTTTGACAGCATAATTGTGTATATAAAAACAAAATCAAACATGGAAAGTCTCAAAAACCCTTTTTAATGAGGAACTACTTTCTTCCACGTTGGATTCAAATCATAAGCTGACAGTTAAACAGCAGAGCAAGCATCTTTTAAACTTAAGATCTGTAAAGTCTGCTTTTTGCTGGCTGTATGTGGCCGGAGTAATACACAAAGGTTAAAGAGGCTGTACAGGTTACTGATATTACATTACCTTTAACTGCAGTTAATTAACTAGAGCATCATCTATGTTAAGCAATCTACACAGAAAAGCTCTATAGAAATAAATATTTATTAAACTAACCTAGGATTTAATTTATTGAACAACTGTTTTATTTTCAATGTAATTACTTTAAAAGTTACATTTTCCTTATACGTCCAAGTAGGGCTAGGTGATATGACCTAAAATCAAAACCTTGAATAAATAAACACTTTGCCTCAGTTTTGATTATTGAACAATTATTTTATAAT
This sequence comes from Danio rerio, assembly GCF_052040795.2. Classification (NCBI taxonomy): domain Eukaryota; kingdom Metazoa; phylum Chordata; class Actinopteri; order Cypriniformes; family Danionidae; genus Danio; species Danio rerio. The sequence goes on from NC_141027.1 coordinate 64,302,812, forward strand.
TACTCCAACAATAGTATGTTTTTAAAGAGACAGTACTAATGGGATAAAATAAACAAACAAACAAAATAAAAAACTGAACAATAGATATGGTGAAATTATGAGATTTCTTTAAATCAGTCAGCAGTACATCAGAGTTTTTAAAATCATGGTTCTATGAAAACAAAAATCAAAGATATTTTACTTATTTACTGTTTTAACTTACTTTTGTCCTATTTTAAATGCTAAGACATGTTAAGACTGCCTGTGAAAGTTTGTTGAAGCCCTCTAATAGACGCCAGAACCCTGGTTGAAAACCACTGAAGTTCGATATCATTACCTTTTGGTGTATCTAGTAACGTCTCTCTCTCCTCTTCCTCCTGAAAATGTGTATGCTCACGGGAAACATCTGTCAATCGCAGCGAGCGTTCAGAGAAATCATCAGCAGACTAGAGTGAAACAACACAGATGAATCGTCAAAAAAATTACAATCAATAAGAAAAATGGAGGCATTCTGGCTTCAGTTCACTGCTCTTTATATACCTCATTTCCTGACCATCTCTTGCTCCCGCTGTCTACACTATTAAAGCCAGAATCCAGGCCACCAAACTGAACAGGGAACAGGTCCTGATCCAGACTGCAGAGATCACACACACACATACACACACACAAACAGAAGCATGAGAAGATTTTCAACTCAAACGAGTGATTAAAGCTTGTCAACACTCTAGATGATCTCTCACCAGCTGCTGAAGCCAGTGGGCCGCAGAGCTTTCTCGTACTGGTCCTGAGTTATTTTGCAGGCCTCCATGTTCAGGTATTTAAAGATGTGAAACTTCCCTTTGGAGCAGATCTGAGCGGGGGGCATCTGCAGAGGGTTATTGTCCAGGATGATGCTTTGGAGGTGCCGCAGATGGCGGTAGCACACAGGCACGTGGGATATGCGGTTGCACGACACATCCAAACGGACGAGGGGCAACTCTGACAACTCTAAAAAAAGAGAAGAGTCTGTCAGATTCATTTATTAAGCACTTTATACAAAACAGATAATTTCGAAGCAGCTTCACAGTAATAAATAAACAAGGATTTAACGCAATGCATAATACGAGGAGAATTAAAAATCTTCTGTACACAAAAGAGCTCAGCTCAGGTAATTAAAGTTAGAGTAAAGTTACGGCAGCTAGCTCTCTGCAACTCTCACATGGTCACTCACTGAAGCTAAGCAGGGCTGCACCTAGTCAGTACCTGGAGGGGAGACCACATTGGAAAGCTAGGTTGCTGCCGGAAGTGGTGTTAGTGAGACCAGCAGGGGGCGCTCAGCCTGCGATCTGTGTGGGTCTTAACACCCCAGTATAAGGAAAAGGACTCTTAACTGCTTAGTGAGCACTGTCTTTCAGATGAGACGTTAAACCAAGATCCTGACTCTCTGTGGATACTGGCCTTTGCTCATCATGGCCTCCTAACCATCCACATATCATAATTGGCTTTTTCACTCTGTCTCCTCTCCACCAATCTATACACTGTAATGTGTAAATGTGTAAAGTGCTTTGAGTGTCTAGAAAGCGCTATATAAATATAAGGAACAAATTATTAAAGTATAAAAACCTTTATCGTGTGAAGAGTGAGAATAATAATAATAATAATAATAATAATAATAATAATAATAATAATAATAATAATAATAATTTATTCATTCATTTTCTTGTCGGCTTGGTCCCTTTATTAATCCGGGGTCGCCACAGCGGAATGAACCGCCAACTTATCCAGCAAGTTTTTACGCAGCGGATGCCCTTCCAGCCACAACCCATCTCTGGGAAACATCCACACACACATTTACACACACACTCATACACTACGGACAATTTAGCCTACCCAATTCACCTGTACCGCATGTCTTTGGATAGTGGGGAATACCGAAGCACCCGGAGGAAACCCACGTGAAGGCAGGGAGAACATGCAAACTCCACACAGAAACGCCAACTGAGCCGAGTTTCGAACCAGCGACCTTCTTGCTGTGAGGCGACAGCACTACCTACTACCCACTTTTCTGGCCACATATATGCTAACTTCACTGATATTGATTAAAATGTGATGGTAGACCATAAAACCAGTCATAATTGTCAATTTTTGGGAAACTGAGATAATGCAAACAGCATATGACAGCTCAATAAATATGTTTTCCATTGATGGTGGATGGTTTTAAGCAAAGGAAACCATTTGGCCATGATAAAGCTATTTAAAAACCTGAAATTAAATTAATTTAGTTAATTTAATTCAATAAATTGTTTTAAAATATTTGCAGTAAGACATATACAAAGTGTCTTCAATGAACATGATCTTTACTTAAAAATTAGTTGTGGTTTACAAAAAAAATCTATTTTTTTTAATACAATGCATTTTTGTTTATTTACATAAATGTACCCCTGCAACACAAGACTAACAAGACACAGTAATTTTTAAGGCGTAAAAGTAACACAATGTTTTTTCAATGAGTATTTGAAAGAGTGTCCTACAAAAGGTTAATCATGTAATGATTTAAACAAAGCTACAAAAGACAATACTGTAAGTATTAAGGTCAATTTTCTCTTCTGCAATTTACTATCCATTTCAATTCATATGCTAACGAAAATAATACAGCTCACTGACACAGCTCATGTCATCATTCAATTACAATTGATAATATTAATGAACATGAAGTGTCCTCTTAAACATTATAAACAAGTCTAGCTTCACAATGAAAAAGATGACAGAAAATGAGTTTTAAAAAGATGTGTTATTGTTATTAGATGTGTTATTTGCATGAGTGTATCCAAATATAGAGCCCAAAACATATTGGACAGTAAACAATAAATCCATGGATGTCATTAATTACAGATAAGCATTTTTTTCTGATGAAAATTGAGCACATGTATGTACAGTATGTTCCCACAGGATTCATCAGGAGTAATCACTAAATGAATTCATCACATTTATTATAAACAACCAAAATGCCTCACAATATTGTTTACAGTTGTTTTATAATGTAGTGAAACAATCAAATTGTGTTTTTTCAATACCTAGCATTGACACTAGGGTAATCTATTTTTATGGAAGCAGCATATTTTAAAGGGATATTTCACCCACAGATAAAGATTCTGTTTGACTTGCTTTCTTCTTTTGAGCATAGAAGAAGATATTTGAATAAATCTGGAAACCTGTAGCCATTGACTGCCATGGTTTTTGTCCTTACGCATACTATGAATGTTGAAGGTTACAGCTTTTAGCTTTCGTCATAAAAGTTTGAAACGTCACAAGAGACTCTAATAGTGAGTAAACTAGCATTTTTGGGTGAACTATTACTTTAAGAGTGGATAAAATGTCCATTCATTTTTGGCGGCAATTCTATTAATCTGAAACAGAAATGTAATTTTGTTATTAAAGGCCTTCAACTCTAATGTACCCACACTAGTTCTTTGTGTAAACTATAGTGCATTGTTGGGATTGGTTGGTAATTTACTAAGGTCACTATACTGGCCTAGGGGATTGAAGTGTTTGACATTTCAAACAACATATTGATTTCTGTAATAAAGTGAATACATCATTCCTTTAATCCTGTTAATGATGTAATATTTCCTAATATTAACAGAACAGCCATTTGTGAGCACGAGTTTCTGATACTGACCTTCTGGTAAAGTTGTGAGCTGGTTTCTTCTCAGATTTAAGTCTCTTAAACCTTCTAACTGGCCGAGCTCAACGGGAAGTGACGGCAGCTCATTACAGCTCACATCCTGAAGGAGAAACAGTTATTTAGTTTTGTTTTTTTTGCAATGTGTTTGTGACTGTGAAGACATTTATAGTATCAATATTTCAGTGTTTTTCTCTTGAAGAATTAAAATGCTGCAGTTTTAAAGAATTTTCTAATGATGAAATTTAAAGAATAGCCAATAAAACGCATCATAGTTCACACAAACATTCAAGTGTCAAATTATAATGTCAGAATGTCTGGAGGATGACAGGATCACAAGACTGTAGATTAGAATACACAAGACTTGTCACTTGTATAGTTTTGAATGGTGGAAAGCGTAACGGTCAATATTGTGAATGAAGCCCCGCCTACTAATATAGGAGCCAATCATTGATCGCTATAGACTCGCATTTCTCCAGGGGAGAAGCTCGGACCTGGGGCCCCAGGTATCAAAGCTGCGTACGCACAAAAACTTTGCGTACAGCAGGTTTCACGCTCTCGTTTGGATTTACTAACGATGAAATGAATGTGAGAATGTTCGTTGTTGCACGCCAACTTCATGTTTGGCGTACATGCATTTCTTGTGTGTGTGTTTGTTTTATTTCCATTGGCGACTCCTAGAGGCAATTGTGTTAAATTGCACACTACAAAGTATCTTTGAGCCGTGCAATGGCAGCTGTATGGGACTAGATCATCCGCATGTCTAGCAGATAAATATGGTTTCTATAGCATACAGTTGACCAGCCAAACATTAAAGTGCAACTTGCAGCGATCACCGGTTTTCCCAATGTAATCGGAGCAATCATCTCCACGCACATTGCTATAGACACCATCTGAAGACGAATTTGCATAAGTGAATCAGAAACATTTCCATTCAATAAATGTGCCAATAATATGTGATGCTCAAATGCACTTAACATAGTTCACACACTTATTAATGATTCCTACTTGTGTTCCTCGTGATGAAGAGTAGGCAAAATATGTAGTAGGGAAAAAAACAACGAGTTCATCAGATGCTGGATTCGAACCGGGTTCATGAATGACAGTGTCAAAACATGTTGCCATGCGTTTTACGAGCTACGCCACTCACGCTGCTGATGTCATCCCTCTCTAGCTTTGTTGTCTCTGCCGATCAAATGGGCGGAAATCACTCAACTAGCTCATTCCAACGACAAACTTGCAAATAACACCATTTTTCTCTGGTCTACCTCCGATAGGAGCACCTCCAATTCTCATACTGTTTAAAGTTTCTCTTTTTGCTTGCTTTTGCTCTTGCTTTTTCATTTGGTTTTTGGAGTCATTAGCATATTCATACGGGGGAGGAGGCAGGGAGGGGTTTTGCACTCATACACGTTAACTCAGTTTCACGTTAATTCGATGTACGTAGAGAATATGCATGGGATGCACATTTACAGCTTTGTGCGTACGCAATGTATGATTTTAACGCAAGTCTTTGTACATGAGGCCCCAGATGTGTGCTTTAATGACTTTGTTTAACGACTTTGTGCTTTATGACTTTTATGTTTATCTGGTTAAAAAACGCACTAGAATTTCAGCAAATACTTGCTTCACAGACATAAGAAATATATCCACATGAAGCTTGAAATCTGTGCTTTTAAAACTAACCAAGTACACTTGAAAACAAAAGTTTTTTTTGGTTTTGTAATCTGTATGAAACAAACATGAGGTTACAGTCTGTCCTGTTAAAGGCATGTCATATGACAGCAACTACTCAAATGCCCACAAACAAGAAAACAAAGAGTCGCTGTCATTTCTGGAGGAGATTCGCCTTCAAGACCAAGTTGTGAACTACTTAAGAAGAGCAGCTGACAAAGCATTATTCAGAGGATGATGTGTAGGGCGGCCATAAATAAGGTTGGTGTCTGGACAAATTTTGCTTGGATTAAAAATTAAATAAAATTTTAAAATAAGAATTAAATTTGCTTGTTTAATTCTATTGGTGATTCCAAATATGTAATGTAATCATAAGCTTGGCTAGCGGTTGTGGAGAATTTGATGTTTCCCATTCAGACAGAATGCCCGAGCATAATGCCAGAGAGGAGTTTCAAAGATGGCTACCGAGCGAAATGACTTAGCTTAAAGGGACTTTGACTATACTAAAGATGCTGGATTTATGCACTGCAATCAAAGGAACAATTTACATATTTTATTACATATAATATATTAAAATAGAAGAGCTATTTAAGTTTAGATAACATTTCACAATAAAGCATTTTACTGTATTTTTGATCAAATAAATGCATCCAAATGCCAAAGAGATATAAATGTTTCCTACTGACCCAAAATGTGTATAGGAGGTTTTTAAAAACCTTTAGGCAAGGCAAGTTTATTTATATAGCAAATTTCATACACAGTGGCAATTTAAAGTGCTTTACATAAACAGGAATAAACAAACAGGAAAATAAAAACAAATAATAAAAATGATTAAAAAAAAACATATTAGAAGAAAAAAACATATTAGAGCGATCTGTCGGACATAGCACAGTGCTTATTCAGTAAAGGCTCAGCTAAACAGATGTGTTTTCAGTCTTGATTTGAATGTGCCTAATGTCGGAGCACATCTTATCCTTTCTGGAAGCTGATTCCAGCAGTGAGGGGCACAGTAGCTGTAACCCGATTCACCCTGCTTTGACTGAACTCTTGGAACTTCTAGCTTATATGATCCTAAAGATCTGAGTGATCTGTTGGATTTGTATTTAGTGAGCATTTATGTAATGTACTGAGGTCCTAGGCCATTTAGTGATTAATAGACAAGTAATATTACTTTAAAATCTATTCTAAATGTAACTGGGAGACAGTATAAAGACCTGTGGATAGGCATGATGTGCTCTGATTTCCTGATTCTGGTCAGAATCCTGGCCGCAGCGTTCTGGATGAGCTCTAACAGTCTGACTGTCTTTTAGGGAAGGCTAGGGGAGGCAGTTACAGTAATCCACCCTACTGCTGATAAAACCATGAACAAGTTTCTCTAAGTCTTCACTGGAAACAAAGCATCTGATTTTTGTAATGTTTTTGAGATGATAGTAGGCCGATTTACTAACTGCTTTGACATGACTATTGAAACTCAGATCTGACTCCAGAGTCACACCAAGATTCTTGACCTTATTTTTGTTGTTTGACCTTTAGTGCCAAGGTATGCATTCACCTTGAGAACCTCATCTCTGTTCCCAAACACAATGACTTCAGTTTTCTCTTTGTTTAACTGAAGAGTTAGCACAGTTGGCACATCCAACTGTTAATTTCATCAATGCACTAGCAGAGGGTGTCAATGGGGCTGTAGTCCTTATAGGCAGTAAGGCTAAGTAGATCTGAGTGTCATCAGCATAGCTATGGTAAGAAATTTAGTTCTTTCTCATTATCTGGCTCAGAGGGAGCATATAAAGGTTGAACAGCAGAGGTGCCAGAATCGAGCCTTGTGGTAAGGTAAGATCTGAACCATTTGAGGATCGTTCCAGACAGCCCAACCCAGTTTTCGACAATGATCGACTGTGTCAAATGCAGCACTGAGATCAAGCAATACCAGCACTGTTAGTTTGCCTGACCCTGTATTTAGGCGAATAACATTGATTATCTTTATAAGAGCGCTCTCTGTACTGTGATTTGGTCTGAAACTAGATTGACAATTGTCTAAACACCTCTTGAAGTGTTTAAGAACTTGTTAACCTGGTTGAAAACTTTTTCAATGATTTTGCCAATGAAAAAAATCTATCTTTAGATAAACTATGGACCCTTTTCACATTTCACATTTTCACACACAACTTAGAGCGCAGTGAATGGGAGAGTAAAACAAATACTTTTTTTACAACCCTATTTGCTGAAATGATAAAATAAAATCTCAGAAAAAGGCTGATCAATGCAGACAGAAAAGAAAATAATGTCAAATTTACTCTCAGCCCCATAGAGGCTGCATTAGAAACACCTCACATAAGCGGTAATTCATTTTTTTGTAATTGGACGCAAAGATGATATAATACATTCATGAATGCATACAAATGTAGATATGTTTTTTTGAAAAAAAAATGATTATGATGACCGCTAAATGCATCATAACAGGCTTGTAAAAAGGGTCCATAAGATAAACAAACAAAAAATAAAATTAAATAAATAAAATAAAATAAAAACTGAAATAAATAAATAGGAAACTGTTAGTGCTGAAATAGTTTACAGAGTGTAGAAATGTATGTATCAATATCCTTTTGTTTGTTAAATTATGTGCGTACATGATATATGTGATTTTTTTTATCATTCAATGATTCAACTGTGTGCAGTTACAGTATACAGGCTTGATGTTTTTAACAGTATATTCATGCATGTTTTCAATTTTTTTTGTTCAGAATGGAAACAATTACAAAAATGCAATGGTGCATGTTTTATCCAGCTACTGTAAAAGTTCAATAAGCAGATCAGCCACAACAAGCAAACAAACAAACGTTTAAATTAACTGATATCATCCAGTCTGCCAAAGGTAGAATAAAAGTTTAACAGCACCCCTGTATATATAAAAAAAACACACACACTGGGTCTATGAGATACCTTATAATGTATAAAAGTTAAAATGAACACAAGACTGAGTGTGTGTGTTTGTGTGTGTTCAAGTACATACCAGTTGTCGCAGGTGTGTGAGTGTGTGTATAGAGGCTGGTAGCGCTGATAACTTGTTGTTGCTGACTATGAGCACCCGCAGGAGAGGGAGCTGACATACTGATGGCGGTAAACTGGACAGCTGGTTACGACTACAGAGAGAAACACAGACAGAGAGAATTAAACGAATGCAATCCAACACCAGTACAAAAGACTCAATGACAGATTTACTGTATATATGATCCATCTATTAGAATGGATGAAATTTCACTCAGAGACATCTGATTGCCTTGAGAACACTGCCAATGAAAAGTTTACAGTTGCTACATTTTTAAAATGACTTTGAAAGATCAGTAAATGATCAGTAATGCTGCAACTCTATCATCACAAACATAGTACAAGTGCAGTGCTTCACACACATAGGGCTCTATTTTGACAATCCATGCACAAAGTGCAAAGTGCAGGGCGCAAAAGCAATAAGGGCGTGTCGGAATCCACTTTTGATATTTTAGGGACGGCAGCCCCACAGAGACCCCCTCTTTTTGTGTCCGGCCAGGATTTCTAAATCTACTACAATAGTCACCTTGGAATTATAAGGTTCTATCTGCGTTCTGAATGATTTTGAGATATTGAGCTTCAAAGTTTTAGCATTCCATAGCAAACAGTATGTGTGAAACATTTGTTTTTTTAAATGAAAAGTCTTAAAATGTAAACAACTTATAAAAAACATCCCATAATGTCAATAAGATTTTTTTTTTCATTTAATAAGAATATGTCAATAACTTAATTTTGACAAAAATGTCAGAACCTTATAATTCTATGGTGACGAAATGTCAAAATTTGGTATTGCTTTCATTTTCTAAGATGTCATTAATTTTACAAGCACATCCATGAGAGCGAGAGAGACATTAAATTATGAATTCTTTAATTTAAACGACTCAGAAAAAACTTTGCTAAATCCTCAGAGAGGACAAAATCACATCTAAATAGGCTGCAGAATATTTGTATACCATTAGAAATAGGTAATTAACTCATTTGTTGGTGGGGGGGTTTGTCGCATATAGTTAATTGTTTATGTCCTGTGGGTAAAAGGTATGTTTCAATCCGGCCACCACTGCAAGTATATAATTTAAGGTATTTCGAACCTGTGGAAAGCACTGAACTTCAAGTCTGCAGAGTCACACTATTTGTCAGAAATCATTCTAACATGCTGACTTGAAATTCTCTTATAATTAACAATTATTGGAACTCAACCATTAAAAATCTTACTTATAATCATGTGTGCTGAAAGCTTTTTTTTTTGCTGTGTACTCTTTTTTACTTTGCTGTGTACGGCTGGGTGTACTCATTTTTGGACTGTGATCTTACATTCTATTAGATTAGTTCCAGTTTGGGCTTTTGGACTAATTAAATGTATATGCACAAATATATTAATGTAAAGCATCCTGTAGAAAAGTGTTCATTTAAAAGTGAGATCTGTGAGGGGCCTACTCATTTATACTACTATATATATATATATATATATATATATATATATATATATATATATATATATATATATTTGCTTACTACACTACTACCTTCTCACTAGAAATGCCATCAAAAGTGGAAAATATTGATCAATAATCCCCAAAGGAGTGCTTCGAGATGCCATGCTTATTTTAGCTCAACTGTCAAAAAATTTGGGATAAGTGGAAGTGAAAGTGGACGACACGGAGGCTGAGTGGTTAGCGTTGTAGCCGCACAGCAAGAAGGTTGCTGGTTCGAGTCCCGGCTGGGTCAGTAGGCACTTCAATGTGGAGTTTGCATGTTCTCCTTGTGTTGGCGTGGGTTATCTCCAGGTGCTCCAGTTTGCCTCACAGTCTAAACACACACGCTATAAGGATATTAAGTAAGCTAAAATGGCCATAGTGTATAAGTGTGTGTGAATGAGTGTGTATGGGTGTTTCCCAGTACTGGGTTGTAGCTGGAAGGGCATCCGCTGCGTAAAACATATGCTGGATAAGTTGGCGGTTCATTCTGCTGTTACAACCCCGGATGAATAAAGGGACTAAGACGTAGCAATGAATGAATGAATGAATAATTGAAAGTAAAAAGTTAAGTCGTGACGAGATGCAGTCTTTATTTTTTAGACCAACTGTCATAAATGGAAATCAGCACTGAATTGTGGGATATCAAAGGAAGTATAGGACATATCTATACTGCCTTCAAAATTTTATAAGAAATAGAAACCTCCAAGACAGAAAACAGATTTGGATTCACTTTGATGCTTTCCAGTGTTGAAATGTTACCTCTGAATGTAGCACTTTAGATCTTTTGAATGCAGCACTGGTAAGAAAAATAGACAAATCCTACACTTCTGACCGCTTGTGTACACCTGAGGCTGTCTATGTGGCGCATGTGTGTTGTTTGTACCTGAGGTTGAGGTAGGTGAGAGCTTGCAGCTGGCACAGGCTGAGCGTGAGGGATCGCACACAGTTGTGGTACAGGCTGAGAGTCTCCAGAGACACAAACTGACACACCTCCTCTGGCACCTCACACAGCCGGTTCTTTGACAGGTCTGAAAGAGAGAGAGAAGCAATGATCACAGTTAATGCAAAGTCAATTAATCACCAAACACATGACTGAAAGTCTCCAGAGTCTGAGAAAATTAACAATAGTAAACTCCTTATAATTCCAATCAGGTTTTTTTTTTTGCTTGCCTCAGAGTCATTTTATTTTGAGCATGTGCCAATACAAAAACCTGATCTGATGCTTCTATAATTTATATAAAAAAGAATAAAGAAAAGTGAAGAAACAGATCCAGGATGTTCGCTATTTTTTATATTTCTTATTTATCACATCAAAACATGTCTATGGTTTCCTACCTTTCAAAAGAAATAAATGACATTTTTATTCATTTGCTTTGTGTGTTGTTACATTACTTCATTATAATAAGGGTAATATTATCTCAATATATTTCAATATCTTTTAATAGTTTTCAATACTGTTAAAGGTGATTATTTTTACTAAATTACACAAACACTTTTACAATAACATACAAATTTGTAGTATCTAATTTTACAAATAAGTAAATTAAATAAGTATTTACATATAAACAAATTGTATAGTAAGGTATATCAGTCATTAAGAAGCATTTAAAAATATATAGCAAAAGATTATAAATAAAAATATATATTATATATATTAAGCTAGCATTTCAAGGTTAAGAATAATAATAAACATACACACACACACACACACACATATATTATAATTAATAAATAAATAAATAAATAAATAAATAAATAAATATATATAAATATATATATATATATATATATATATATATATATATATATATATATATATATATATACTGTATATATATATATATATATATATATATATATATATATATATAGGGATGTAACGGTATTGTAAATACCGTCATACCGCAATATTAATTTTTTTCGATATTACCGAAGTCGCATGACTCGGTAAAACTATAGGTCTCCTGAGAAAATTTGCTCAGGCGAATGAAGCGAACGGGACGTAGCTGAAACTTCATTTCCCATCAGCCCCGGCGTGGCCATAATCCTTTGCGGTCTGTTGTCGCTACAGATCCAGTAATGCGGAAATGGAGTGTGCTGCTAGTAGCGGAGATGAAAAAAAGATGGAAATGATCGAACCTAAAGCGGGTGTTGTCGCCGCGCGCGTGCTGAATAGCGGTGCTGTCGCGCGCGTTCTGATCAGCTGTGTTGTGGCGCGCGTTCTGATCAGCTGTGTTGTGGCGCGCGTTCTGATCAGCTGTGTTGTGGCGCGCGTATTGTAAAGCGCCGAGGGGGGGTTGAGCGCGCATATTCAAGAGAGGTGTTGTCGCGCGCCTACTGAAGGGCTGGATTGGACGGAGGGTGTGTCGCGTCGCGGGGGCACTTTTGATCGTTTTGGAAGGGCATTTTCTATCCAAGACTAAAAAGGGCATGTGCACTGCACAGGTTGAGCCCTATGTGTGCACGTGCCTGCAAGTTGGGGAATACGACTAATAAAAGTCATGGGGACTGCAGAAACACAGCACACTGTTCAGATTGATTCAGACATTGACTTGTACCGCAAAGAGATCTCTATCTCACTCATGATTTGTCTTCTCAAGTGGGGGAAAGACAATGCACAATATTACCCCACTGCTGTCAACCTGGGCCAAGTCATATCTCTCTTGTTCCAGAAACCTCAGTACCAAATGAGAGGGGTTTTTTTCTGTTGCAGGGGACATTGTAAATGCCCAGAGATACCAGCTTTTACCAGATTATAATTATGATAATTTTCCTTTAAACCCATCTCTGTCTAAGTGAGTGAGTGATTAAATGTTGAATGTGATGAGTTTTCAACAATACTAAATTGAAACTTTATTTTTTTACATGGTTTAATATTTTTTTGTTATTAAAATTGAAGTTAGTGTTTCAAAGCTTACAGATAGATGGCTAATTTGTATGTCATTGACACTTTTGGCACTTTTTTTGGAGTATTTTCAAAAGTTTTTTTTTTCCTGTAAATGATTCAATAAATACCGTACCGTGACATTCATACCGAGGTATTACCGAACCGTGAAATTCTGATACCGTTACATCCCTAATATATATATATATATATATATATATATATATATATATGAACAATTCTATGCAAATGTCAACTTTGTCATGAAAAAAGTATGTTTTTAACAAAATATGAAAAAACCCAAATCTGGGTTTTGTGTGAGCAAGTATTTTACAATACTTTAGACATACTCAAAAATGAATTTGTCAATGTTTTCAAACTGTTATATTATTTTTACCAAAGTCACACACGTGACTCACGTCCATTATGACACTTTTTCCTCATAAATGTAGAAAGATTTAAAAAAATAAAACCAATCATTTTTGTTTTATAGTGAGCCATATCCATATGATTATCATTGTTTCTTTTGGGTTGTGCAGTTTAATTCACAGAATTTCTACAAAGTATGTTGTATACTGTAAACTCACATACTTTTTTTGTAAAATCCATAACACGTTTATTTCCCTCATTTAAAGTACAAAACATGTTTACAGACTGATATTTTTCTCGTCTCTTAACCCTGTAGTCAGTTATTCTTAAAAATATGAATAAAGTTTCAATATAATGTTAACATATACTTTCTAAGCAAATTTATGTTTTAAATTTTTACAGCAAATGTCACATCCATAACGCTGGAATTGCTCATATATATTTCAAAAAGTAATGACATAAAGCTGTTTTAAGGATAAAAAAAAAACATTTTAAAAACATTAGCCAATAAAAACAACTGAAATGACATTTTAATTTATTTGCTTTATGTATTGTACAATTGTTTTATAACATTTTAACATTCGCAATATCCTTAAAGCAGTTCTCAATATTATTCTCTCTACTATATATCACACTAATACCGTTTTCCTATACAAATAACTTTTATACTGTAAAATTTTATGCAAGATCGATGACTCAAAATTAATGTTTTTACGTTACAGTAATGAGATTACTTCTAAACTTTATTTTAAATAAAATAATCCAGATTTATTCAACATAGAAATAACTTATTCCTTTTCTTACAAACTTGCTGTGAAACAAGAGCCAGATACATACAGCTTTAGTGGGATTAAGTCCAAAGAGGAAAAAAGCTACAGTAAAGGAGAAGATCTTGCCGACAACACTTCCTTTGTGTTCTCACAATCAGTGGCAAAACAGTTCAGATTCTAGATGCATCCTAAGCAACATGCACGCAGCTATTGTTTAGCTAGCATATGCATTCAAACACTTTGTTTATGCCTTCCATGTTTTTTGTAAGCCATGTCCAGGAAACACGTAAACAGCCATGATGTTTTCCAAAGCGAACAAAGACTTTTTTTATAGGGATTCAAATTTTGTCCGAGTCCATTTTTGTCCATTCTAAATATAGCTCCCAATTCGCTTCCATATTTTGATTCCAGACAGAAATCGCTCTCTCCAGATAAATTGCAAAACACACACACTCCCTCAACGGCGCTGGTCGTGGGGTCAGGATGTATTTCTGGAGAGGGAAGGATTTTAATTACAGGGCCAAGGAATCTTAAAACAGGGTGTGTGTGTGTGTGTGTGTGTGTGTGTGTGTGTGTGTGTGTGTGTGTGTGTGTGTGTGTGTGTGAATGAGCCTGTACGTCCTCTGTATGACTGGAGAAACAAACCAGAAACAACAAATATTTGTAACAAATAACAAACAAAAATTTGAGAATTAACCATCATGATGATCTTAAACAAAACTGAAATTACTTTTACTCTATGAGAACAATAGTGTGTGGAAGTGTGTGTGCTTTTTCTCCATCCAATTGTCCAATCTGCTCCCCTTCCCCAGATCTTTTGTTCAGCTGTTTTATTTGGCGAGGAAGCATTTCCCGCCTCTTCAATCCCAGAGGGAATGAAAGATTCCCAGGGGCAGCCCACTTTTCCCACAATCCCCTGCACTGCTCTCCTAACATGGTAGAGAAAGTGAGAGAAACGCCAGTGTGCCCACATCATGGACTAAGATGCGAGTCTGAACGTGGGGCTGAGGCTTCATCAAAGACTCTTTTTTTTAAAGAGAATCACTCAATGTGATGTATCATTCTAATTAGGCATTTTGCTCAATTTCATCAAAAATAATTATAAATAAAAGTCTTGAAAGGTATTTTAAGGTATTGACGCGCACAAAAAAATAATAATAATAAAAAATGCCACCAAATAGAACCACTTAAAGTCTTACATGGAACCAATAAAGGACATGTACTGGTTCTCCAGCTTATGTTTGGGGTGGTTAAGATGATATTAAGATGCTAGCAATATAACTTTTTATACATTTTTATATATGATTTGGACCAAAAAGAACACATGCTTCTATAAAAAGATAATAAGACAATATACAAGAGGCATCATTGAGTAAAAATATTTCTTTAAGTAACTTAAGTCAAGAGTATGAACAATTTCGAGCTTCATTATACACTACCTGACAAAAGTCGTGTTGCCTATGCAAGTTTTAGAGACAGCAAATAATAACTTGACTGCTAATTGATCATTTGGTATCAAAAGTGACTTATATGACTTATAAGGCAAATACCTCTAAATTATGCTTATTTTACCAAAATAAAATATGATCATGCCTTAATTAGAACAGTAGGGTCTGACATAGTCATAGTCAAGTCATGCTGCAGTATAAGGTGCTATATATCACTATATATCACTAAATGTGGTTAAGGGAATCACTTTAGTGCTTCATAGAGTGGATATAACATTCTTACCACCTATAAGAACAATCGGACAAACATTACAGGTTCTTCATACAATAGTATTTAAATTGGTTCTTCTATTAAAAACAAAAAAACAAAAGAGCCTTTAGTTTAGAGTGTATATTAATTGTATATTTAATAGAATAATGATGTTGATAATGTTCAACATGACATTACTTAAAAGATTAGTACACCTAATAATACCATGTGACTTCAGTGGTTGAACTGTAATCATACAAAGCAAAAATAATAAATAAAAAAATAAACTATAAATATGAATTAGTTCACTTATATTCTCTCCTGTGCAAGGTATTACAGACAAACATGACGTATTGGCATTAAACTCAGCAGTGCAACACGCAAGCTTTGCATACCATATATTAAATGCACACCCTGATCTGATGCAAAAAACGTGAAATTATAATTAATTTTAAGAAGTACTTGAAGTAGTATAATTGTTGTTACAGTTTTTTTTTTTTTTTTTTGGTGTACAAAAGTGTTCTTGGAGCTTCAAATAATTCCAGTTGAATCATTAAAGTCCCATAGGATTTGTTTACTGTTTTTGACTCCTTTTTTGGGCCAATTCAATTAAATTCATGTTTATTTCTATAGCGCTTTTACAATGTAGATTGTGTCAAAGCAGCTTAACATTAAAGTTCTAGTAGATTGAAATTGTCAGTCCAGTTTCAGCAGTTGAAGTTCAGTTAAGCGTGGTCAGCGTGGTTTTAATTTTTACTGTTGAAAGTCCAAACACTGAAGAGCAAATCCATCAATGCCCAGCTCCACAAGGCCCAAACCAAAAAGCCAGTGGCGACAGTGGTGAGGAACAAACGTCACCAATTGACGAAAGTTAAGGAACCAGGCTCAGTTGGGCACAACCATTTCTCTTCTGGCCAAACGTCCTGTGCAGAGCTGCAGCATAGACGCCAGAGGCTGATGAACGCTGGGCGTTTAATCTTGGGTTACGGAGGATGAAGGATGAGGGAGCTTTCAAATTTCAGCTAAAATATCTTAATATGTGTTCCAAAGATGAATGAATAAAGGTATCAATGGATTCAACCGTTTTCTTTGAAACAAATTTACTTCACTTATTTAACAGTTCAACAACTTCAGACTCAACCAATGGTATCACACACTTGATCTCCGAAGATTTTCTCTGAATAGCACCGCTTAATGCTTTCAGTTTTGTTTTAGCCATGTTTACATTGAGTTCCTGGAAATAGTCACCTAAAAGTATCCCATTCCCCATCCCAGGGGGTCACAAACATTGTGAGGTCTCCAGCTGTGCTCAGTTTCAGTGGCACATACTAATGATTATTATGGCATGACAAAATCCTACAGCTAATAAGCAGGGCTGTATTTCAATTATACCCTGAAGGTCTCACTCCAAATATCTTTTGTGCGCGTTGAAGAGGTTTCTTAGGACTGCCAGTTGGTCTCTCTCTAAGGAATCTGAGGTTTCTTCTGCCTGCTAGCGTCTCTTTGGTGTAACTGAAGCTGCTTTTGCATCTGCTGTGTGTGAGAGAGTGTTAATCAACACACACACACACACACACACACACACACACACACACACACACACACACCCTCCACTCCTCTTTTAGCCCTAGAAGTAGATTACGCAGATTAGCCTAGAGGATAACAACAGACTCCCTTAGTTCATTTCTGGCACACATTCAGACAAAAGCACCATAAACAAGGCCTAATATTACCATAAGCGCCACACAAGCTCTACGCATCATCTGATACCCCCATAACTGCTTTTGCCACAGTTGAGGTGTGTTGTTTCAAGGCCTATCTGAAAGTCCCGAACAAAGATATGTCTATTGGTACCTGCAGCAAGGAGCTAGTCATCCCTGAGATTACCTGAAACATAACACTATGTTTTTCTCACTAGACATCTGACCAAAGCTAATGCGTCATAGGCACTGACTCACCTTTTTTCTGATTAAAACATGCTTTGTGCTGCTTTTGACTATATTAGTAATGTCTGTCCTGTTTTAAAGTGGAAGCATGCAATCTTCACCATGCACTAACATGCAACTCTTTCCAAACAGGTTTCCAGAGTCTTTTCCAGAGATTGAAAAAGCAAGCAGTACACTCCAACCTCACATCGACAAAAACTTAAATCAATGCTAGTATGCTTATATTCTGAAATATATGCTTATATTTCGCCACACCCTAAACAACTTCGCTTGTTTTAACCTTTGTGTACTGTTGGGTTGTTTTCATCAACTCTCGGGTGACTTTGAGGCTTAATTCGGCCACAACTTTCTCTGTTTTTCAGGAAATTGAGTTATTATACTTTTAATACACTCAAAAAACCTCAACAATACACTATGAGTAAACGGACTATGTTAATGGCTGTTTTTGCCTCATTGACCTTTATTAAAATGACAATTTTTAAATTGCAAAGCCATGACAGCATATAATCATGCATTCTTTGTGGCCCGTTTCCACTGAGTGGTATGGTACTTTATGTTTGGGTTCGAGTCACCTTTATCAGGCTTGTGTTTCCACTGCCAAAGGGAACCAATGGTACCATTTTGGTGGGCGCGGTGTACGACAGAAAGTTCCAGTCAATGTGACTCTCGCTTGAGAAAAAGTCAAACCAAAGCTGTACAGGTTGTTCATAGATCATGAGAGAAGCACTTCTTTCTCATAAAACACATGCTTTATACACATAAATACTTGTGTATAAACCTTTCTATGCAAATGATTTGATTACAACTGCAGATCAATGATAGTGTGTAATAACTTACTGTAATGTCAGCAATTAAATAAAATAAATAAATGCAGCATATATGAACACATACAGCCCATTACAGTCTCCGATATATTACCAATTACACTAAAACGACACACAGTATACATTTAGTCATTATTTAGCTTAAAAAAAACATGCAACATATAGCTCACAGTCAGTACAAACCACTCATCTGCATCTTTAATATTCAGCCACACATGTTACCTCTTGTTAGAAAGTGATTCCATCATTCCGAGTTTATAATAGTCCAAAAGGGAATGATAATAGTTTAACATGGCAGTGTGTTTATTTTAGGTTACTGAAACAAGCATTTGCTCCTTTGTTTTGTCGGGCTCATTCTTTGTTTATTCGTGCTTTACTCTCGTGATTGTCAGTTTCTTAAAGTATAGGATGTCAGAAGGACTTCAATAATCACGCCAGGTTATTATCATCAGCTCAAGAAGTTTGTTATCTTAAATACAGACACAAACACAAGTTCTTGCTCTCTCTCTCTCTCTTTCAACTACGGTGCACAGGGTAGGTTCTGCTCTTCTTCTTGGCTTTCGACCATGGCTTGTTATTATATGTATATATTATTATGGTGTAACGTCTTGGCTGTGTTTTTAAAAATGGCACTTCCTTTGTTTTCATTCTCCTGCTTGTCTACGTGCCTGTGACATTTCTCTGTAAACCAATAGCGTTTAGCTGCAACGCTAACTCTGCCTTTTGGTACCATTTTGTTGTGATAGGTACCCTTTCAAAAGGGCACCCAAGAAGTGGTACAGTACAGTTTATTTTTTGGTACCTTTTGAAAGTGGAAACGGCTACAAATCTGTACCAAACCGCACTGTACCACTCAGTGGAAACGGGCCATTGGGTTTTTATTTTAAGCCAATTATTGAGCTGGTCCATATTTTACCCAAGTTTTTACCCAAATGTGGGTTTAAACTTTCTTCTTTCTCAGAGAATTTCTAAACCAAAACCAGTCATTTGTGTAGGAATCTACACAACTGAGATTTTACAAGATATTGAAGTTGGTCATACAACTGACACACTGATTAACAAAAAGCTCTTTGCTTAAAAAAGAACTTCTGTGTGAGTTGCACTGTTTAAATCACAACACAATTAAGATTAGATAACAGACTTTATGGCCACAGTTTTATTTTTCAACCATTAAAACCTCTTTGAATTACTTCCTTCCAATTAACACAAATCGAGATGTTCAACATTTCCATTGTAGAACTTTAGACACGGCAAAACTAATTTAGTCAAGCTCAAAAAATAGATACATTTACTATATAAAATATCATAAAATATCACAAAATCACTGTCTAAATGACTTAAATGTGCCCCAGGCTACATTCCATGCCTTTAGAAGCCATACTATAACCCTGTAAGAGCAAAGGTTAGCTTTAGGATGTTATTAATCTCCACTATAGCTTTTAGCTCCACACTTGTACGCAGTCAGATATCAAACATATCAAGGTTAAGGATGACAATAAGGCATTTTCATTAATATTGCTACCTTATGCTTTGCATCAGCCACATGGGAGAATTAAATTTGAGACATATGAAGGATACTTGAAGCCCAAGATGAATTCACACAATGTCTTCAAAACCACAACTTAAAGATACAAAATATAGACATATAATTTGTTTTCATCACATTTTGTTGCAATAAAACATCCTGAACATTCAAGACAAAGCCGCGAGCTGGTCTAAACACTATAAACTTTGTATATGCATATGGTTGCATTTATATCAGTTGATGAGCTCATGAAAAGTGTATTACAGTCAAAAGAGCTCCACACATGATCAAAAATCTGCTGCAAGGAAAACGGGCAACATCGTGACAGAAAACAAATATGCTTAGGAATATCATTATATATCTTGTGACCATGTGCTTTACCCCTGTAAAGCCTTTCAAAATCCATTTAACTTCTGGGTATAGAAGAAAGCGGTTTATTTGGGTAAATTCATGAACTACAGTATACAGCATTTTCATTATCTTTATCTAACTTGTTCTCTTATAATGTGTTTGAATAAATCTGTCAGTCTTCTTAAAGACTGTAGAATGCACAAGACGTGTCACTCTTATAGTTCTGAATAAGGTAAAATGTGTAACGGTCAATATGGTGAACGAAGCCCGCCTTCAAGTAGTCATCGATCACTATGAATTGACGATTCTTCAGGTGAGGAGCTGGGACAAGATGTGAATTTCTGTAGATTGTGTGAGATTCAAACGTTTAAAAACTAAACTAAAGAGACAGATGTTGTTTAATTTCATTGTTGTTTCCAAATATGAAATTCAATGGTAGGCTTGGCAAGCAGTTTTGGAGAATTTGATGTTTCCCCAATCAAACAGAATGCCCAAGCATACTGGCCGAGAGGCGTTTCAAAGATGGCTGCCATTGTCTTTTATCACACACAGCTTGGCTTGGGACGATAAATTCAAGGTATACCACGGTTTGGAAAAAAAATCAAGGTCTTAAAACCATCACATTTTTTTGCTATACCTTCCTAAGCTATGAGTAAGATTTTTTTATTTAACTTGTAAAAAAAAAAAAATCAGGGTTTTTGAAACAAATGAAGACAACAGAAGTCAATAATTCATTTAAATTATTTAGCCTGACATGTTTACTGTTCAAAATATTATAAATGTTTCACAAATTAAAATATATTTTGTACAAAGGGAAAAAAGGTTTTGTTTTTTATCCAGACATTTAAAAAGAATATATTTTAAGAGCAGTAATCGCAATACTGTGATACCGTGAAACCGTGATTTTATATCCAAGGTTATCATATCGTCAGAATCTTATACCGGCCTATGCCTACACACAGCACGCACACAGTGAGTGAGAGAGAAAATGAAGGTACACAAGCTCTAAGGTAAAACCAGACGCTCAAAACATAATCTTAAATTGACTTTTATTCAAAATGTTGACAGAGGTTTATGATAAATAAATAACAGCGGAGCATTAATAAAATATTTACTGTGGAGTGATCAATTTTAGGCATAGCTTACTATTTTTTATTTGACGGGAAAAAAAAAATAACATGAGTGAAAAAAATAGCCTATGCCGGTTCTTAAAAAGGGATACTTGTCAATGTTTTCATTTTGTAAACTAAATTTGTCATTTAAGAAAAATATCTAGGGCAGGACTATTTATTTTATTCTTTTATTTTGTTTATTCAGTTTGTTGGAAAGATGTTCTGTTGTTTAAATGTTAGCATGTTAAAATAAATCAGTATTTTAAAATGTAATCATTAATAATTTAATTTTAATCTAACCAGTTAACAATTAATATTCAGTTAGCGAGCTGCAGTTGGCAAATTTAACCGAAATGAGCATCCCTACACCGTGTAAATTAAATGATTGCAGAACTTAGTTCTTATTTGAGTGTTGATTATTAAATAAATGTGAACAATTAGTTGATTATGAAATAAAAATCTTCATTCAGTTTCACCGAAATTTTTGGCCTCGTCTTTGTCAAAAAGTTGTCAGGAAAAGCCCAGTCAGTTCTTATTAAAGGGATAGTTCACCCAAAATGTGTTAACCATTATTCAGAATATTTACCCATATTCAGACTCGATGGGAATTGGATGTTACCACATGATCATGACTCGGATATTCATATATATTCTCAATAATTTATAACACATTAATAGTTATGCGGTGGCACAGAGTTAGACTTCTTTCTTGACTTCACACAGAAACAGCGACGTGTGGCATGACATCACTTTATTGCAGAGGCGTTATTGGTTTAACACTGGCAAAGTAGAATACGGAAGCAGCTAAAAGCTGAAATCGCGAGTATGTCTGCAGTCTGAAGGTATTATAACGTTGATGACGACAACATTGCCAAAGCAAACTGTGAGCTATAAATGGATTGCATTTGGCATTTAAGTTAAGGTGCTATTTGTTTTTATATAAGATTTGTTTTGTATTTACTGTTACACTAAAGTCCAAAAGCGAATAAATGATGTGATTTATTATGTTAATGTTCAAGCTACCTCACAGAAGTGCTCTGTTTGTTAACAGAGTTGATAAATGTTAAAATAAGGCGAATTAAATACAAAATAAGGAACATCCTGGATCTGTAACTTCACTATTCTTTATTTTTAATTTTTTTAATGTAATAAGTATCAGATCGGATTAGGTTATTGATAGATACTCAATAACAAATGACTCGGACTCGGTGGTTGCAGATATTCAGCTTTCTTCAAAATATCTACCTTTGAGTTTGATAGAAGAAAGAAACTCATAAAAAATTAAAACAATCAAGCTGACAGATTTTTTGGGGTGAACAATCCCTTTAAGGTTTGGGACAGCATGAGGGTCAACAGTAGTTTCATTTTTGTGTGAATTTTGGACAAAAACAAACTGCACCTTCACCTTTCAAAGTTTATTCCAAAGCCACTACAGCAAAAAAATGTCATTCCTCTTCTTGCTCTGAAGGAGGAACAATAATAAACCATGCCATGCCATGACTTGACTTAAGATGGGGGCAGAGAAAAAAAATGTGAAGAAGAAAAGAAGAGGGGTGACGGAAAGGGGAGACGAGGGTAAATCTTGAAAGGGGGCGAGTGAATGAGTAACAGCAGCGTGACAATAGCAGTGAAAGCATGAATACGGGCCTGAGGCGTGGGGGTGATGGAACAAAAAAAACACACGGGCCAGAATGACTCAACACATTCAACAGAGCACCACTGGAGGCAAAAACTCAAGTGTGTGCGTGTCCAGCACACGAGTGCTGTTCAAGCACATCAGTGAATTTATGGTCAGAGAAAAAGCTGATTATTTGACCTCACGAGCACTTCAGAGAGCTAAATTCACTGACCGAATTGATCAAAACACCAGTATGTGCCAGCTCCTTTTTATTCTTCCATGTTGCACTATAAAACTGAGCTTTATTTCTTGACCTCAGTCTGCAAATGTTCATCATATAAGGGAGGAACCATATACAGTTCAAACACCTTAATCCAACCTGATTTATACAGGCTTTTAGTAAAAGTCAAGGTCAAACCAAACCAACAGAAGCTGTTCGAGTTACTTCAGAAAGCTGATTTAGTGCATTAAGAAGTCTTTTCCCCTCAGAGACTCTTTTTTTTTTAATTATTGTACTTTTTTTCAGATAGAAGTGTAAACATGAAAAACAAACCATTCTGCATTTAATCATTTAATTAACACTATTGAGGAAGCAATCAGTAATTAATTAAATCAAAATCATTATATAATGTGTACATTCATTCCTTCATTCATTTTCTTTTCGGCTTAGTCCTTTTACTGATCAGGGGTCACCACAATGGAATGAACCGCCAACTTATCCAGCACATGTTTTACGCAGCGAATGCCCTTTCAGCTGCAACTTAACACTAGGAAGATCACCCATACACTTACACACATCCACTACAGACATAGGTGGAGCGAGCGTGTGTAGGGCTGGGGAAGGCTTAGCCTCTAGCAGCAAAGAAAGAACTACATTGAAAACATGTAACAGGTGTAAGGTGGAATACGAATGTAATTTAATTTTGATGATTAACAGAACACTTTAGTTATTGTAAGTTTGTCAATCAAATTCAAATTCCCCCTCCTTACAAAAATGAAACCTTCCAGCTTCCCACATTGCAATGAAGAGCGCTGTTTTTGCCTGGAGTTGGCAGCAGCACTGCTAACGAAACCAAAAGTGCTGGCCAACAGACTTTTTTGATTTGCTGGTCCAGGACGCAAGTAATAAAATGACGAATGAGTATCATTAAAGAGGTATATTAATATATCTAGTTTAACTTGTTTTCAGCATTAATTGAAATGCCTTTTTTTTTTTAGTTTTACATTTCAAAGGTCTGAAAAATATAACAGGACATGTGTTGATCTTATTTGCATTGTTGGGGAAAAAATGTATAGGCTTTATTTTATTTTTATCTTAAAAAGTAGCTAAATGTGGGTACTTAGTTACTTTTTTATGGAATGTAATGTAAAAATGTGTGTTATTTTATTTATTTTATTTTTTAAAGTTTTTTAAGAGTAGTTTTAGGCTCATTAAGAATACTGCTTTGCAGTTCATACACTTAATTTATCATAAATGGGCTCAATTCAGCATACTTGTACTTTACTTTTTTTAATCAATAGATTATTTAGTTGCATTTAAACTGACTTTTGGTTACTTTTGAAACTACGTTCTTTCCTGATCATCATTACTCATCTGTAGGTCCAGAAGGAATCTGCGGACGTTTTTTGCTATT
This sequence comes from Danio rerio, assembly GCF_052040795.2. NCBI lineage: Eukaryota > Metazoa > Chordata > Actinopteri > Cypriniformes > Danionidae > Danio > Danio rerio. The sequence goes on from NC_141027.1 coordinate 64,327,377, forward strand.
TTTGCGGAGTATTTTGGTAAAAATCTGAGGATTTCGCTGAATTATTTTGGGAGTATTATAACTAAAACCTTAATATGCTGAAGAAAAATAATACCTTTTTAACTTTTGTTTAATGTTTAAAATGCAAATCCAATTTGATTCACTTTATTTGGTAAATAAAGTAAGTCTCTCATATAATATATCAACTAAAAGACAGAAAATATTACTGTACAAACTGCATTGAACATAAATCAGATCAACATTTTCATATTAGTCAATAATATTACTGTAATTAATTTAAAAACTGAATAAATACAGATTTACACACATTAACATAAGTAAATCAACAGAATTAATGATGGGCTAAAATCTGCGGAAAATTTGCAGAATTCTGCGCGCTCATAGTTTCCATGTGGGCCTACTTATCTGTACGCCCCACCTATGTATGTCTCTCTAGCTTAATAAAGAAAAAAAATCAGTATCTAAATCACAATTTAAATATGCTTGTATTTATAGATTTATTGCTGAATTACAAGTTCAGTTTTCGATTAGCCTTGTGACAAAGTGAATGATTTGTGATTCTTGACACATTTTTGCTATTTATTTATTTTTGCAAAAGGGTTGAATACTCAAACATGTCACTTGTTAAATCAACTGTATATTACCAGACATCATAAATATAATAAACTAGCTATTATACACTTAGTTTAAGAGTAGGCACTGAGATCCACCCAATTTAGGTCTACTCATTTTAAAATTTCTGGCCCCTGGCTGCATATGGAAAGTGACATAACCAAAGGACTAAACAACAAAGACAACATCAACACTTATAAAGCCAGGTCTAAAAGGAGGATTTTGCTGCACAAGGTAGGGCAGTGGCTATTATTTATATTCACTGCCATGCCAAAACACATTTTTGTTTGTTAGACAGATGCATGGCTACCATTAATCTATAATATAATATAATATAATATAATATAATATAATATAATATAATATAATATAATATAATATAATATAATATAATATTTAATAGTGCATTATATTTATTATTATTATTATTATTATTATTATTATTATTGTTATTATTATTGTTATTATTATTAGTATTATTATTATTGTTGTTATTGTTATTGTTATTATTATTATTATTATTATTATTGTTAATATTATTATTACTATTATTTAGATTATAATATGGTGGGTTAGTTTAATAAAATAATTTAATGTGCGTGTTGAATATAACAGACGTTTGTTGATAGGTGGTGCTTTTGTTGAAACCTCTTCTTGGTCATTCGCAAATCTTTTCTGCAGTTTGTTCACCCTCCGTCAACCCCGCCAACACGGGAAGAACATGCAAACTCCACACAGATACGCTAACTGACCCAGCCGGAACTCAAACCAGCAACCTTCTTGCTATAAGATGACAGTGCTAACCACTGAGCCACCATGCCACACACAGGACAAGTTCTTTTGATTATTAATCTGTCATTCTTTCGGTTTCTTGTAAGTGAGCAACAGTATTACAGAAAATTACACTATTACAGAGCATTTTTACTGTTAGGGAGCGTCCAGTTTCTTCTTTCTGAAGTATTGCCAAGCACAACAGTAAAAGCCCCAGTGACATCACCCCTTCACATGTAGCTCTAAAGGACAACACAGTCTTCAAACGTTCAGAATGAACAGAGGGGTCTGTGTGCATCCTGTTTAATCTAGAGTCAACAGCCCGGCCCTCAGACTACAGTGTTATCATTGTCTTTAAACATCAATGGATGTCACAATAGGTCAAGCCAATGATTTTAACCAACCAAACATTTAGGCTGCCCCCTAATATATCCCACAAAACTCCACCTTCCTTACCGTCAAACCTAATAATTTTTCTCCTCCGTCTCACTAAATTGACCAACAGTATAAAAACCACAAAGACAGTTTATCAGCAGCCACAGAGGGTTAAGTGTCTCACATCAGAGCTCAAAGAGCGATCAATGCTGATCAAGTTCCCTGCAACAGAAACCACCAACACTTGAGTTACCAAGCCAGAAGACTTTAAATGAACTTGATCTGTTATGTCCAGTGACGTCTGTACTACAACAACAGTCATCCTTCTGATTTACTGCATTTTTCTACCTTAAATAAACGTACTTAATGTGCCATTAACTAAAACTATTCAAATTACTTAAAATTACGTTGAATTTAAAATATAAATATTCAATTAAAAAATTGAAAATATAATTAATGAAAAACATTTAGTTAAAATGCAGTCTTTCATTAACAGAAACTTAACTGAATTTAAGTGCTAAATTGATTAAAACTTAAATTTCTTTACATTTTAATTTTAAATATTGACTATCAGCCAATCAGATTCAAGAACCAGACCAAACTGTTGTGAGTGTGTTTATATAGCAGACCCCCTAGTTTTTCACATTTCTGTGATCGCTGAATCCAACGCAAAATCAAGAAAAAGTTGCAAATGTTTGCGATCTTGCAAAATTCTTTATTAAACGCAAGATAATCACAGTAAAAACATTAATTATCTCATAAAACATTCAATTCCAAACCATATAATCACATTAGACTTACTTCAGTTTGCAATTAATTGTTTTACATGACTTATGGACGTTGCATACGTCCCTTGAAAAGTGACGTCTCACCTGTGACCTCACAATCATGACATTACATGGAAGGGTGGGGGAGCGGAGGAATTGTTTTGCAGCCTGTGCAGTAAGCAGACACGGATGAAACACGAGTGAACTACATGTGAAGTCAATGCAAAGATGGGATTAGACATCCTGTGGCGAGAATTGGGCGTTTTGTGCATTTTACGTGTTTCAGACTGCAAAATAAAGTTGGAACCATCTAACAAGCGGAGCAATGGGACAGACAGAACAGCAAGCAGCTTATGATGGAGATTGGTTCAAGGATGACGGTTGCTGGACGTGACCAGTTTGAAAGACATTATTTGTGCTTTACATGTATGGCTGGTATTAAGTCAAATCGATAAATGTTTTATCTCCCTGCAGTTAACAAAAGAAAATGCTTCCCTGTCATTGACTAGTTTAACGGTTATCCTTGTTTTAGGTGTATTACGGCAGGGGAAGCCCTAACGCATATCCTGAGCAAGGTAACCTGACGCTCCGGAGAGTGAAATCTGAGAGAAAGTAAGATTGTGCATAACAATAGGAGTTATACAGTACAACCTTGGCTTAAATCATAAGAATAAAGTTTCTTTATCTTGGCTTTATTTGGAATTGTGTCATTGTGTCAGATTGCACACCTAACATAGTAGGCTAATTAATATGGTAAATAAGATATAATATTATATCTATGTGGGCGGAGTAATTAGGGCTGCTCGATTATGGGAAAAATCATAATCACGATTATTTTGGTCATAATTGTAATTACGATTATTCTAAACGATTATCAGTTAAAGTCAAAATCATTAGTTCTCCTGTGAAATTTTTTTATTTTTTTTTATAAATATTTCCCAAATTATATTTAACAGATTTAGGAATTTTTCACAGTATTTCCTATAATACTTTTTCTTCGGGATAAAGCGATGGGCTGTATATGATGCAATAATCATTTTATCTCGATTAATGATTTTTATAATCGTTAATAGCCAAAATCGATATAAATAAATGTACAGTTGAAGTCAGAATTATTAGCACCCCCCCACCCCCCGATATATTAGCCCAGTCCATTTTTTTTTTCATTTTTTCTTTTTCTTTCATTATTTCTTCAACAAATTTCTAAACGTAATAGTTTTAATAACTCATTTTAATAACTGATTTATTTTATCTTTGCCACAATGTCAGTAAATAATATTTTATTCTTTACAGCTTAAAGTCACATTTAAAGGCTTAACTAGGTTAATTGGGTTAGCTAGACAGGTTAGGGTAATAAGGCATGTTATTATACAACGATGGTTTGTTCTGTAGACTATCGATCTTTAAATCCTTAAAATGGTGTTTAAAAATTACATTCTGTTTTTATTCTAGCCGAAATAAAACAAATAAAACTTTCTCCAAAAGAAAAAAATATTATCAGACATACTGTGAAAATTTCCTTGCTCACAAACAAATATTTAAAAAAGTAATAATCAGAATAAAAATAATAATAAAATCATTTATATTATGGGTAACACACATCTGATATATGTGTAACGCTCATTCATTATTATATTGTTCATAAATTTCTGTCAAACAATAATTTTGTCAAACTATGAAAGAACATATAATCTAATTGTGATCAAAAAAGTCAGCTATTTTCATTAAAAAATTGTGTGGATAGAACTTTTATTATCACAATGCCCCTAAACTGCAGAAATGCACAAGACGTTTGGCCATAGAAGAAACGGTCGTGCTCAACTGAGCCTGTTTTCTCTCGAGGTTTTTTAATTCTTCACTTTCACCATTTAGTGAAGTTTGTTCCTCACCACAGTCGCCACTGACTTGCATGGTTTGGGACCTGTAGAGCTGCGCATCAATGGATTTGTTCTTCAATGTTTGAACTATCAGCAGTGAAAATTAAACCACATTCAACTGAGCTAAACTGAACTTCAACTCTGAAAACTGGACTGACAGTTTCAATTTACTATGTGAAGCTGCTTTGACAAAATCTACATTGTAAAAGCGCTATAAAAAATAGAGATGAATTGAATTAACTTTACGTATAAAATAACGAAAACTATTGAAGTTCATTTTTATTGTGTGTCTTTATTTTTTACTTTTAGTAATGTAATTAGAAAAGGTTATGACAAGGGAATATTTTGGTTTCCCTTTACTTACTTATAATGTTCTTATTTCCTGAAAAAAATTCTCACATCTGTGAGATTCAATAACAACATTGTAACAATAGATCAAAATGTTCAATCATATTACACCATGTAAACGATGACTATAAGCAAAGCTAATAAGTATTTAGGCTCCTCAAATTGATGTAAACTCAGAAGCAGTTTTTAATCAGCCTGATACTTCACGGATTAAGGCTCCTTGTGTTTGTGTGTGTGCGTGTTTGTGTGTTTGTGTGTGTGTATACCAGCATTTATGTAAAACTTTCCAAACTGGCGGGTGGAAAAAAAAAATGTTTGTAGGGACAGCAATCTCAGTGATCTGTTGCTACACACCATAAACACTAAACTAATGTCCAACCCAGAGCTTTAATGAGCAGGTTTGTGAAGGTGGAAGCATGTCTCATAGTTTAATCAGATTATGCCGTGTTGTTCTGAGCCCTTGATCTCATTTCTGTGGAGGTGGTTCAGCAGTGACTCAAGAAGCTTGAAGTCTCAGCTCTATACTGCAGGAGCTGGTATCTGTTACACAACACTGAAGAAACAAGCCATCGCTGCGAAATCCATCTCACACAACCAAGAGGAGGTTAGCGGATCACTTCCGTTACCATCACAACCACATTATCATGTATCATCACAAATGCAGTCAATTAGCAATCAAATCAGATGGCCATATATTTGTTTGCTAAAATATTTGCTCGATTAAAAAATGAATGGATGTAAGTTTAGCTTATCTGTGTGCGGTTGTGAAAACTTTAAAAAATACACAATATACTGCTGAAGTTAAAATTATTAAACCTGTATATATATTTTTCCCTAATATCTGGAAATAGTTTTAATAACTCATTTCTAATAACGGATTTCTTTTATCTTTGCCATGATAACAGCACATAATATTAGACTAGATATTTTTCAAGATACTAGGATTCAGCTTAAATTGACATTTAAAGGCTTAACTGGGTTAATCCGGCAAGTCATTGTATTATGTTGGTTTGTTCTGTAGACAATAAAATATATTTTAAATAACTTAAGGGGGCTAATAAGAAAAAAGTAGTTTAAAAACGACTTTCTCCAGAAGAAAAAAAAAATATTATCAGACATACTGTGAAATTTCCTTGCTCTGTTAAACATCAATTGGGAAATATTTGTCTAATAATTGAGTTCAACAGTATTTTGAATTATGTAACCAGATGGGAAGAGTGACATTTTTTCTTACATACTATTAACTTCCTACTGTAGCGGTCAACGGGGCTTTTACATTTAAATTTGTTAACCCTGGGTCATCATAAATAAACTTGGATAAATAGGCTATCTGTAATCGCTCAATTTCTGATTGGCTGTTTCTGTTGCCAAGCAGCCAGCAGCAAACAAACAAACGCAGCACAGTTTTACTTTTAACAAACTTATGACCACAAGCAGGGGTAACACCATAAATGTGGTGCTGCTGCTGTTAACCTTTTTACAATAAAACTCAAATGTGAGCTTTTATAGAAAACTCTTCATTTCAAGCAATGTGCACTTTGATTTGAGTTTGAAGTATTTATCAAATTACCAAAAATTATTTGTTTCCTTTAATTATTTTAATATCACAAAGATTAGAAACATTCTCTTTCATTGAAAAACGATGCCCCACCTTAAATAGTCTAGTATATTTACAGTGTAAATGACAACATGACAAACTTTGAAGGGTAAAAAAAAAAAAAAAAGGAAATAATTACATTGAAAATAAAATAATCGTTCAAAAATCTAAATCTACATAAAGTGTTCAGTTAGGGCTGGCATTTCGGCCTAAAATCAAAATCATTTAAGTGAACATTTTAACTCGATTATGAATAATTAAGGATTATTTTATTTATTTATTTATTTATTTATTTATTTATTTATTTATTTGTTTGCCTTCATAGTTCACTGACAGGTTTTGTACAGTAAATCAGCTCACATATTTTAAGTGAGAGGTGAATGAAGGGTGCATTATTTGATTTTAAAATAATTGAATAAAACACACACTATCTACTATCTGTAATTAGTTACTTAAACATAAAACAACTGAATTTAAAACACACATTGCCTAAAACAAAGTCACTCTTTCTTAAAAAAAAAAAGAAGTAAAACCAAATAACTTGCACTTTAGTTAACAAATTCTTATTATTATTGTGTTATAAGCAATTATCTGTAATTGTTGCTGCACAAATCTCTTTGATATTTGTTGACTACACTTATTATAAACTTATACAAATGTATTATCTGCTACAGCATATAGCCTACTTTAAATAAATCAACAAATATAAGATTTGTTGTATCACCGTGGCCACAGCATGCACATCTGTTTACTAAGACTTACATTTGACCAGCAAAGGCTATACCAATATTTCTGTGCCAGTCAGACAGTATTCACTCAACAGAGGATTGATTTGAGTTAGTAGGCCTACTATATTTATTTGACAGAAGTAAAAATAATATTGTTATGAAAAAAAACAACCCATGCCGGTTATTGTAAGGATTCAGTCAGTGTTTTTGTTTTGTAATCTATCTAAATGTGTAATTTATGTAAGAAAAAAAAAAATTAGAGCAGGCCATTTTATTTTTTTTATTCAGCTTATTCTGTTTTTTTATAAAATCCTAAAAGTTTTACAAGCAAAAATACTAAACTAAAACTGGGTGATAGTCACAGTAATAATTACAGTTATCATAAGCCCCCCACTGCAAAATATTAGGAATGTTTCCTAAAATAAAATGAATTTTGTTTATTCATTTTAAAACGTTTTTTACCGACATTTAAAAACAACTAATTTTACAGCGGTAATCACAATATTATGAAACCGTGAAATTTTTATCCAAGGTTACAATATCTTCAGATTATTATACTTTATTTATTTATTTATTTATTTGACATGGACATCACAATTACACTGGACAACCAAATGCATTTGTTTATGTGTTTTAGCAAACTTGCTAATTTTCAACACCTGTCCACAGGAGGCTTAAAATTGACAAAATAGAAATATAATAAAACATACAAAACATTACAATTCTTTACATAAAATTACTGCAGGCAAAAGCAAAGGCAACATGATCCAACCAACTAACAGTAGACTATTTGTGCAAACACTGCTGTTTTGTTTTTAACCACTTTTTGAGACCATTACTAAAAAATTTTAGATTACTTTCTGATTTTAAGCTAACTGGTAACTCATTCCACAGTTTGGCTCCCTTTACAGAGAAGACAGATTGACCAAACGAGGTCTTACACTTTGGCACTAGACAGTCACCGTTAGCAGTTGCCCGTGTAACTCTGTGGGAGGTTTGATGTCGATTGATTAGCTTAGAAAACAGGATTGGAACATGATTATTTAAACATTTAAAAACCAATTTAAGATAACTAAATTGAATAAAACTATCCAAATTAAACAGGTTATGTTTACATAAAACATCACAATGATGCCATCGCATAGGATTTAAGTCCATAATTTTAACTGCTTGTTTATAGATTGAGTCAATAGGCTTCAATGTAGGTAAAGAGGCTTGTGACCAAGATGTAATGCAATATGTCAAGTGAGAGAATATCATTGTGTGCATGTATAATTTTGCAGTGTGATATGTTAAAAACCTTCTAATAAAACGAAAACAGTTTAGACTTGGCTTAACTTTCTTACTTAAATTTTTAACATGACTATCAAATTTTGAATTAATGTCTAGAGTTATGCCAAGATACTTAAACTCATTCACTTCTTTAATTACTTTATTTTTAATCAGAACCTCAAATGTATCCCGTACAGGCCTATTTCGTATAGAAAAACACATAGAAACTGTTTTCTTGACATTTAATGTTAAATGAGACATTTCAAGCCATCTTGAAATGTGTTGTAAAGCCTGGGTCAGTTGCTCACCTGCCCGGCAAGGTGTTTTAGCTGAAACATAGATGACCGTGTCATCTGCATATAACTAGCAGTTAACCCCTTGGGCAGCATTCTGGAAGATCGTTTATGTACATTGTGAACAACAATGGGCCAAGGACAGACCCTTGACTGGCCCATGTTTAATGATAAGTTTCATTTAGTGTGTAAACAATTCCTTTAAATCTCAAGCTCCTTTAAAAGAAATGCATTGTTTATGGCTGTCAATGTTTTTTTAGAATTTTTTATGAAACAAACACCGTGAAAGCTATTTCCCAGCCAACTATATTGCAGACCTTGCTAACCTTTAGCATTTTTAGATTTTAAAGTTACCATTCTTTCTTTATGTAAACGGGCCTTTAAAACGTATACATATCATTCGGTTTCATGTTTCCCATCGACTGTAAACTGAATATCCAATCAATCAATCAATCCAATTAATTGGACCATCCTGGTCGCAACAACCATATTTATATGACAACTACAGTGACACAATTAATCGAAAAAATATTGCGACCTTGATTCGAGCCCCCAGGCGATCTAAATTCTGCATTTCTATGATTCTGCCAATCATATTTTCAAGTGCAGGAGAGAAGCAAAGGCGGCTGCACGAGTCTTTTCATCGTTTAACATACATTGTTCAGCAACATGGACACCTCTAGATAATGTTAAAAGAGTCACATACTGTATTTATAAGGTATAATTCACCAAAAAGTTTCATTTTTGTCTTCATATAATGCTGTATTCGAGGCCGGGAAATCACACATGACGTGAGCTGCTGACCGTGAGCTGTTACCACAGACAGAGAGGGTGGGCGCGCACCTTACTCAATGATAGACATACACGCGTCTAGTTTAATGAACAGAATATACCTGCATAGGCTGTGAGTAACAGATAATAAAGTTGTAAATAATATTCAGTTTGTGGCACAGAGTGATCGTTTGAGAGCTGCTCACGAAGTATGAACAGCACTTAGCAGTGAAAATGAAACCGAAAGCATACAAATTACTTTAAAAAATCATATCGCATTTTAGAGTTATGATTGCGACATGCATTTAATATGTTTTTTCATTCATAGCGAACACACAGCTGTGCTTGAAATTAATTGTTTACAATGTCAGTACAACTACTCCAGCCTATATAAAGTTGATTTTACCAGTAAATAAAATGGTCTAATAATGTTGACAGATTGCAAGCATATATCTCAAACATTATTCAACATCAGAATTATTATAAGGAGAATAGAATTATTTATAGAAACCAGTAGACCTACACATAATATTAATATTGTTGTTTTATCATGTGTTTGAGAAAAAACAATAAATGCAGACTCATATTAACCTTTTTTATTTACAGAAAAATCTTTTTTTAAGAAAAAAAATTAATTAATTTAAAAAAATAATAATAAATAAATAAATAAAAAAAATTTAAAAAAAAAAAAAAATCGCAATTCTCATTTTAGCCAAAATCATGCAGCTCTATACAAAAGAAAAGTAAAATCCATTCCAAACACCTAAGCAACCAAATGGCAACTGCCTGGCAAACACAAACAAACAAACCCTCGCAACGTACGAAAACTCTCACAGTTTCATTACACCTTTGGGAACTCACTAAAAACAATCATCCAACACTGACTGCCAGTGGTAATCCTTAATGTTTTCTCTCTAGATAATCTAGGGCTGGTGTGGTCTCACTCGCTCGCTCTCAACCAAACATTCATGCTCAAGCGCACTCTCACACACACAAATACATGGTAAACACCAGCCGAGCCTCTCTTAAGCCAAACGGGAGTTGGTTTTTCTGCCATCTGGACGGGCTTTAAGTTACGTAACTCCTCAGGAGCTGTGTTCATCAAAACAGTTCAACCTCAATCAGGTTTAACTTTCATATCCTATCGGGTTTGATCATGTGAAAAGCAAAGGAGCGCCTTTTAGATCAGATATATGAGACGCCATACAAACAGCGTATTCATTAAACATGGCCATGTGTGCAGTGTGCAATCAGCCCATGTGTGCATGGAGTTGATGTTAGCTCTGAATGTGTGCGTTTGAATAAAGCATGGCAAGCTTCAGAGAATGTTCAGCAAACATTTACACTAGTGCTGCACATTATATCATTTCAGCATTGATATCGCAATGTGATCATTCGCAATAGTCAAATCGTAGGAGTTGCAATGTTAAGTCTAGATTATAACTCATTATTTGCATGTGTTTTCGATGCCAGGAGTTGTATATGGATTTTAAAAAAACATTCAGGGATAAGAAGTTGTACCATTTGTGACGATTAATTTTCTTGAATTATTTTTTTTTTTTCCATTCAGTTACTGTACTTGAATACTGTTAGACTCTGGGAAACAATGAAACACTTTATTTCAGTTGTATCTTTTTCTAAATTATATTTATAGATTGCTATGCGTGAAAATACTCACAAGACATGCAAACACAGATCATAAAGCAGATCAATGTTGATCTTTCTTTCGAGGTGTCAGTGCATAAATGAACAAAATAATAGTCCAAATACAAAATATTATAAGGATCAAGTATGAAAACATTATCAGATGGTAATTTCGGTCAATTTTACTAACGGATAAACAGTAATCTGTAATATTTTTGCATGCTTTTACTTTCGTATCAAAAAGAATACACATATTTTTTAGTAGGAATTACTACCCGCCCTACTTATAATTCTCTCTTTATATAGCCGTATATAATGTATGTATTACTCAGCCATAATAAACTGTGATATACAGGGTTCATTCACATTTTTACTACTAAAATACCAGATTTTTTTCCAGGACTTTTCCAAAACTTTCAGGTAGATATCCATGACCTAATGGTTAATGTAACGTCCATGTAAATGTGGTAAATAAGAAAAAAATTTATGTTTAAATTTATTACAGCATATCAAAAAAAAATGATGTTTGTATGTACTTTGTTTTTTTATACCTGTAAAATAGTTTTTAGAAAATATCTTGTGTGAAAATGTTTAGAAATGTTGGCATGTGTCTTCAGAAGACTTATTGAATTGGCACAAATTAGCCTTTAGCACCCACATTATTTTACGTCTGTAGTTAAGAGATTGTTTCTGGACATGACACTGAAATGTATCTTGAATTACAATGAATGCAAGTGAAAGAGAAGTGAAGCTGAAACTGCAGAGAGTGTCATGTTAAGGGATAGACATCGCAACTGTATTTGAAATGTACCCAATATTATCATCTCAAATATATTCAAGTACACAGATATTTGTTAAACCCATAATGTTTTGGAAAAGTCATGGAAATTGGTTTATTTACTTTTCCAAAACTTTTCCGGGTCTGCAAAATGCCTTGTCAAAATTCCATGACTTTTCCAGGTTTCCAGAACCATATGAACCCTGGATATAGCCTGATGGTTTTGATTTCTCGGTACAACCGATATGCTCTAGAGTTCACTTCAATTAAGCTGAAAACACCTCATTCAGGCGATCTCAGAACGATTGATTTGGCGCTGATCCGAGTGTGATTGAGGGGTTCACATATGCCAAACGAACCGCACCAACTAGGCAAAGGAGACAGGTAGACATACACAAACGTCTAGGTGTGAAAAAGTCCCCTTCACACTGGGACGCTTTTTGCTCGTGTTTTCCATTGATGTTTAACGCCTTGTGACTAAATAAAGGGTGCCAATTTGATCCGGGACACCAACTTGCAAAACGTCAGCCGTAAAAGCGTCATTTTTAAAGAAAGCCTTATGCCCGTTTTTGTTTTGATGTGCCGCGTTAACACTGTATTTGCACGCAATTGACAAGCAGTCGCAGCCAAATTTTACTTTAGTGACAATGCAGCACTCTACTGATCGGGCCAGTAACAATCCTCTCTACTGTCCCGTGCTATCGCGCAGTCCTTATTGTCGAGCCCTGCTATATGAATAAATCAATATTCCATAGTTGTGTGTTTATTAGTCACGTTGAATGAATAAAAGCAGTAAAATCCTCCGCTCTGTTCGATTTCCTGACTGTGTTTTTCTTTGTAGCATATTTGCAATTTCTGCACAAGAGCGCCCTCTGGCCTTCATCGGAGATTTACTACTGATTGCAGAGCTGCGTTTCCCTGAAAGATGTGCATTAAGACTGGTTTATATTTCTGTGTTGAGTGATCGCCATGACATGCATTAATACTTTTGTGTGCCGTTTATGTTGCTTTGCAATAACACTTACGTAACACTAGCTGGCAGTAGGATATGTTATGTTCCTCAATATCATGTTTCTTTGCAGTGTTTTGTCTGAATGCTACCTTAATGTACAAGTAGCTCGAGATCGCTCATTCTGTGGCGGGAACCAGTGGGCGTGCAGCAACTTTAATCATAAGGTAAACACAAAACAAAGTCTCCATCTAGAGCTCCTTCATGGAACTCGACCATAGACTAGACTCGACACTTGCAAACAATCACTTCATCAGACTCACACTCATTAGTGCTACCAACCCGACCAATCACAGAACTTGTGCTACACTTTGTTGTAACATGTGGTTACATTTTTTTGAGAGGTGCGCATCAGCCGTGGCGAGGGCTATGCGACTGCAAATGCTGTGCCAGACCATTTTCTGGCCAATTTCAAACAATTGCGCAGAATTAACTGTAATACAACTGTACTGTATAAAGAACTTTTAAAGAAATTTTTATTTTTCAACAGTAACTCATGAATTTTTTTTTGTTTCGTTTGACTGTCACCTAAATAAATACTCATTGGGGGATTCAGGTTGAAACTTTCATAGATAATGACAAATGCTTTACCCTGAAACCGGTAGTGCGTATTTATTTAAATAGATTGCAGCCTGTGCAATCATGCTAGTCCTTACTACCATTTCAAATTATCTTACTACAACATGCATACACTCATTTTAGAATCACAAAAATAATCAGCACCCAATTTTATCAAAGTATCACGTGTTGTGCTCTATAATACAACTACACAAACAAGTAACTTTTTTACAATCTATGAAACACATTAAACAAGTTGCCAAGCTACTACAGTATTATGAATGCAGTAACTTCAGCGCACTCAACTTTGTTACAACAACAACAAAACATACATGTGTGAAACACACAGTAACAGTTATATAAATTAAAACAATAAAACAAGTAGGTTAAATGAAAATATCTCAGCCTAAAAAGCTCTTCAACTCTTTTTGGAATAAATCTCAGAAGAGATTCTGTCAGTCTGAGCTGTCTCTGCTACAGACTGACAGAATCTCTTCTGAGATTTATTCCAAAAAGAATCAGAATGATAACACAGCATCAGCATGAGAACTAGCCAAACATGTTTCCGTACAGTTTTTCATCAAAACTGACACGCTAAAATAAAAAAGCGACGGAGCAATGAAAAGTCAAGGGTGTCTAGTTGTGCCCCTCTCTCGAGATTTGAGACCTTCTGACCATCTGTTGTGCTTTAAAAGTGCGAGTGAAAGGAGAGGAAGGGGAAGAGAGAGAAAAAGAGGGAGGGAGGGAGCTGAGCTGAGAGATTGTCGCTGAGGAGAAGCAGAAGTCGAGGAGCCCACATCCGGTGGTTGCGAAAGGGAACCGATCAACACTGTGCAACAGTAGTGTTGACTATATCACACAGCTGGTACTGCAGTCCCACTTCAACTCTCATGGAATATTATGTGCCTTATTTTTCCACATACCATACATTCACTGCAGACTTAATTGTGTTAAATGGTCACGCATGTATACATACTCATAGAAACAGAGTCTCCAATAGCTGGCACTTAAAAAGCACACTCTTACAAAAGCACAGCTGGCGAACACTCTGATGATGATAATAAAACAGACAACCAACCAACACATCTTCCAAAGATTATTTCATCATCTACCCACATCTCTCTCCCACAACGTATAACCCACAGAGCAATAAAAGGAGTTAAAACAAAACAAAGGTCATTGTTCACACAAAATGGTAATAAACTGCTTCATTCATAAGAAGGGAGTATATGCACAGCTACTGTTTTTCAGCCAACAGTAAACTTCCGGTGAAAGCTTTATGTGACAAGTTTCAATTTTATAAGGTTCCTTTGACAGCATCAATGTTAAATAAACTTCAGCTCAACTCAATGGGGTAAGGGCTTCATGATTTTGGCTAAAATGAGAATCACACTTTTTTTTTTTTTGTTTTTTGCTAAAAATGAAGATCACTTATTTTACATCTACAGAATTCTGAGAAAATAAAGTTGATATGAGTAAGCTATTAATATTTTTATTCTCAAACATATACTGAAACAACAATAATAATATCAGGCATATGTGTAGGTTTACTGTTGGTTAAAATGCTAAAGTTTGTATAGACTTGGAATGGTGGACTTTACATGGACAGACTTTAAGGCCCAATCCCAATTCTACCCCTTAGCCCTTCCCGTTACCCCTACTCCTCGTTTTGTGTGCACGTGTGCACACCAAGGGGTAGAGGTGTCCTAATTCTCTTCAGCTTGAAGGCGTAGGGCTAAGAGGAAGGGGTGAATAGCTCTTCGAATGAAGATTTTTCAGGACCACACTCGAAACCAAAGGGTAAGAAAATTTCCCAGAATACACCAGACACATCGGCAGCATTGCTGAACACGGAAGTAAGGAGATCCACAAATTAGTATTTTTTGTCATTATTACATATTTTTATGACAAACAAACATGTTTTAATATATTCATAACCGCCTACGTGTTTTACTGCTAAATGTTGCAATCTATAATCCATAATCAACTCCTGTATAGCAGTCCCACAACATTCTGACACTTGATGACGCTCAAATACCCTGTCAGAAACGTCTAGTGGCTGGTAATGAGCTTTTTACAGTGTCTGCTGTGATGTTATAATGTTGTTTTTGTGAGTTTACATTGATGAATATGGCCACTATGTAAATACACAGTACAGTTACGAGCTTATCGCGAGCTCATTGCCACATTAGATCGTTATGATAACATAATATATGTTTTCAGTGATTTCCGAAAGATAAATATAAAAAAAATAGCACAACTAGAATCACTACAGCAGTCGGCTGATCTCACATGAAGCAAGAGATCGCAGGACATATGATGACGTGTGCAGGTGCTGTAGTGCTGTCCCAATTTTAAGGGGTAAATTTTAAAGCACTTCCTCTTAACCCTCGGTTGTAAGGGCCAAGGGAAAGGGTACAAAAATAGAATTGAGATTGGGCCTAAATATGTCTTTGTTGTTATTGCACAGTAAATAACAATGATGACATCAGAATACAGCCAATAATAATTCCAAAATTGTATTATTATGTTTGAGACATATGCTTGTCATTTGTCATTGACAACATTATTAGACCACTTTTTCACTGGTAAATTGAAACATTTGTCATTATCAGATTTCCTCTTGCTAGAGTAGTTATACTGACCCAGTAAACATTTATTTTTATGCACAACATTCTGTGTTTGCTAAAGAAAAAAAACATATCAAATGCTTGTCGTAATCCTAAAGGCCCGTGCACACCGGAAGTTTAACGCCTCGTGACAAAAAAAAAGGGCGACAATGTAATCGTGCACTTCAGGGCGCAAAACTGCAGGTATAAAAGCTCCATTTTTTGTCAAAACCTTTTCGACCAATCAGATTGGCACTTTTGTTCATGAGCACAGAGCTGCTGAAGTTACAGTAAACAGCACTTGGAGGTGCTCAAGCGCAAAACTGTCAATGCGAGCGCACTTTGAAGAAGATGCCCAGAGGCGATATGAACATGGAGCTGCTTATTGCACTGGTGAACAATAATCATTTCTTGATCGCTAGAGCTGCTACTTGAACCATCCATGCTTGCTCGAACTGCTAGTAAATTTAACAACAAGCATGTCAACTTTCTCTTTTCTCCTGTCACAACCGGGTGTCAGAAGCGTAAAGTTGTGTAGCGCCATCTATTGTCATGGAGGGATTTTTACATACTTTTCTGCTGGACGTCAGTGAAAATCGCGTGTTTGAAACCAGAAAAACATCTCGAAAAACGCTGATGATAAACACAAAAGAAAAGTGTCCAGGGAGTACAAGCATACCAAAATTCAATATAATTATTTAAACAAGAAGCGAACTTTCGTCACTTTTCACTGTCATGGCCACCATGAAAAAACATACATGGAAATTATACTTCCAGTGCATCACTCACTGCAACAAACTGAATGTAATTTACAGCTTTATTACCTGTAAGTCACAGCCTATGCAGGTTTTATTCACTAAAATAGACATCATTGGTGTGCACGCATGCGTGTCCTCTAGGTAGTAAACAGTGTGTCAGCTCATGTGTGATTTCACAGGCGCAAATACATAGACAAAAATGACATTTTTGGGTGAATTATACCTTATATACAAAAATACAGTATGTGTCACTTTTAACACCATTTAGAGGTGTCCATGTTGCTGAGCAACGTATATTAAACAATGTGAAGACTTGTGCGACCGCCTTCATGCTTCTCCCAAACTTGAAAATATAATTGTCTGAATCCTAGACATGCTGGATTAAGATCGTGTGGGGGTCAAACCGAGGTCGCAGTCTTTTGTTGATTAACCGTGCAGCACTAACTGGAGTATTATAAATTTCTATATTTTAAAGACATAGCACAGAAAATTGGAATTTAATGCAGTGCTTCTTGTCCAGACTGAGACCCACTTTATATCTATCAGGCATTGAAGATTACTGATTTTTAAAGAAATTAGATCTTAAATGTAGCAATTTTGTAAGGGCATGACAACCTTGGAGAAATCAAGGTTTTAAAATCAAAACCAATTTTTTGCTACTCTGTTTCTACGGTATATGTAGGATTATTTGTTTTAATGTTTGGTTTTTTTGTTGTTTTTTAGGACAACAGAAGAAGAAAAAATATCCAAAGATGCCGGTTTAAATGGTAAAGAAATAAGTGTTTTTAAAACTAAAGAGCAGCAGAAGACAATGATTCATTTGAATTATTTAGCCTGACTTTAATGACTTTTTTTACTGCTCCCATATTTTAAATGTTTCTCAAAAAAAAAAAAATTGTGTTCAAAGGGGATAAAAGTTCATTTGTTTCTTACTCTGACATTTAAAAAGACTACATTTTAGAGCAGTAATCACAATTTGTTAAAACTGTAATGTTTTTATCCAAGGTTATCATACCATCAGAATCTAGAACGGCAGAATAGAGAGGGCGGCGTTCGCAACAGCTAACGAAGTGTAGTTGAAAATGTCGCAACGCACAGACAAAGCATAAACAAATCATTACCATTATCACAGTAACCGTCACTTACGAGGGAGGGACTCCCTCCTACAAATATGTCTGAAACAGGTGTTGAGAATTAGCAAGTTTGCTAAAACACTTAAACAAATGCATTTGGTTGTCCAGTGTAATTGTGATTTTTAAAGTGCCAAATAAAAATAAACTCGTATAACAGCCGTACTCTGTTATCCTTCTTGGTTTTAACTATTTACTTCTCTAAGTCAAACTTGTGGTCTGATTCGTTGCTGAAAAACAAGTCAAAGCACTTTATTCAGTCGACTGGCGACACAGAATCTATATCCTAGTTTAGGCCAACCTGCTGTGAAATTAACCCAACAAGAAGCAATGTGTGAAATCAAACCGTACCAACTAACCTGACCAACGGACGTGATGTGTCCCAGCTCTTACAGGCACAGAATTAAGTCCTATTTTCAGTCGATTGTTGGCTGTGTTCACAAGCAGTTTTTTGGTCTAGATCAGGCATGTTCAAACTCAGTCCTGGAGGGCCGGTGTCCTGCAGATTTTAGCTCAACTTGCCTCAACACACCTGCAAGGATGTTTCTAGAAAGCCTAGAAAGAGCTTGATTAGCTAGCCCAGGTGTGTCTGATTGGGGTTGGAACTAAACTTTGAAGGACACCGGCCCTCCAGGACTGAGTTTGAACATGCCCTCCAGGACCGACTTTGGACACGCCTGGTCTAGAAATTGTAAAAAAATTCCTATAGTCCTAAGTTAAAATCTAGAGTCTAGATGGATAAGATGCAGCTGACTTGAGGCAACAACACAGTCATTTTTCCATCACTGCTAGTTCTTTGAAATCAACTTGGTGTGTCCTGAGCTTTAGATTTCAGTTGTTTATAATAGCTGTCTGCCAAACAGACACACAGAATCAATGATCAAAGATGAAAATTTTAACTTAGGACTATAGGAATTTTTTTAGAATTTACACATTTTTCTCAGAAGACCAATAACATTTAATTAAATCGTTTGAACATATATTTTAGACAAAGTAGTTAAAAGTTTGCATAACCAATGATTGGTCTTATCCACTCATGACCCACTCATAATTAAACATCATTTAGCCTATTTTTTGATTACCTGACCTGCGAATTAACGACTGCACCAGTGGATATAACCGAGATCTATTAACGGTCAGCGAGAACAGCGGATATAATCGAGATCTGCGCATAACAGGGTTTTATGCAGGCCAAACATCAAGAGAATGACTCCATAAAGTTAATGTGAACTGCATAGACTGGATTATCAATTTAATGTGTAAAGTCGTGTCACAACGCAAGGCATAACTTATCCTTTAAATGTCCACGCTTAATCAGTCATTGATATGGTCGATCGAAAGGGTTACAGACAATCAACTGATCAGAGTAAACGTTTACATCCCAAATATATGTTGATATATGCAATTCTATATGATAGCGTTTATTGGCACAGCCCTACCACACAGCACTGCAGACTTCAACATGTTTAACAGTCAAGCATATACTCAGACAAACAGAGTCTCTAACAGCTGGCACTTAAGGAAGCACACACTCTTACAAAACACAGCTGGCGAACACTTAAAATATAATGACAAAACAAAAGATAACAAACACACACACACACACACACACACACACACACACACACAAACAAACACAAACCTGAACTGGTGCCTGACAGAGTTGAATTTATAATAAATCCTCTCCACCTAAATCTGAGAGGCTCATTTGCATAGGCAAAATATGACCTTGTGTTTAATATTCATCAGGGATGTTCAGGGCTGACCACATCCTAACACAACAGGAAATGCTTTTAAGCACCAGGGACTATATGAATGACCCATTAAACACAAGGTGTTGTCTCAAAACGAAGTAGGCTGACAACCTAGACACCATAGAGTCAAAAAAGATAGCTCACTATAGCTGCATCCCAAATTGCATACTGCTTGTGTACTGTCTGAATTTTCAGATGGAGCACATATTTATTTGCCAACCCCAAAATGTGAAAAGATCTAGTTGTAGACATGCTGATTTGCTGCCTGCCTGAATAAGCCACACACATCCACCATCCCATGAAATGGTCATTGTTTCCTTGTGTGTGTATATGGAATCTGGTGTTTGCCTGACTGGGAAAGGCCGTCTGTGTCATTTTTACTTCCTGGTTTGGGACACGAATGTGTGGGTGTGGACTGTTTTAGTACTAAAAAGAAGCTAATTTAAGATGTTTATTTAGGAATACTGAAAACTTAGAATATTAGTTGGTTATATATATATATATATATATATATATATATATATATATATATATATATATATATATATATATTAGTGCTGTCAAAAATAGTGCGTTAACGCATGCAATTAATTTGAAATAATTAACGCGCAAAAAAAATTTACGCAATTAACGAAGCAGCAGGTTTTATTTTTTATTTTATTTTATTTTTTCCTGTTGTGGTCGACGTGTGTTCAACATGTAAAGAAATATGGATAAGACCAAGGAAGCACCTCCAGAGTTTCATGCAATTTCGGGTGTTTAGTTTTTAACGTTCGACTTTTGTTTTAATGAAATTTGACACCTCCGCATTTCGTGACTCGGTGGTCCTTTGAGGTAATCAAAACCACTGCTTACATGGTAGACTCTTAATAAGAGTATTATCTTAATCATATTAAAATCCGATTATTGGTTTCCATGTAAATTACAACATAACGTACTTTTGAGGCTTTTTAGTCAAGAATGTAGTTGTTTAGATTACAACTATGCAGTATATTTAAAAGAATAGTGCCTATTTTAAAATATTTACAATTTCTGAGAGAGCTCGTAGTCGGCCATTAGCCTGCCATAGAGTAGACCAAAGACGGTTGACTTTTTCTTATCCACAAGATGGCGATTGAACCACATAGTAAGCCCTTACGCTTAGAAAATTATGACTACAGCTGATCAAATCATAATTAAACTGGTAGGCATACCTGCCAACACTTATGTATTTTAGACCAATCTCCCGCAACCATCCCATTTTTCATTTCTTCCGCAAAAACCACCCAGTTAGTTTCTAAACATCTTATTGAAATTTGGAGTTGTAATGAACAGTTTAGGTTTTGGTGGAATGGACACAAGGCATAGAAAATGTATTTTCTTTTTTTTTCAAAGAAGAACAAATGCACAACAAGTTTGGCTAAGGGTGTTTTCACACCTGCCCTTTTTAGTTTGTTTGAATCGCACCAGAGTTTGTTTTCCCTCAACCAAAACTCCAATTCAGAGAATTAAATGCAGATCCAAATGTATGACAGAAAAACTAGACCATTATTAGGCCAATATCCAGAGAGTCCAGACATTTACAACCACATAGTTTAAGTTTTGGTGAAATGGACACAAGGCATAAAAAAATTATTATTTTCTTTTTTCAAAAAACAAATTCGCTACAAGTTTGACTAAGGGTGTTTTCACACTTGCCTTATTTAGTTTGGTTGAATCACACTAGAGTTCGTTTTCTCTCTTGGTGTGGTTCGTTTGGGCAGATGTGAATGTTGCAATCGCACTGGAGTGAGCACCAAAAAGCATACCAAGACCTCCTTGAAGAAGAGGTTTCAAATGAACCCAGGAGTGGTTCGTTTGTGGTGAGAACATGATCCGAACTAAAACATACTCAACCGCAAAAAGTACGACGCCTTTTTGGACTAATCCAGCTGCCGTAGTCTGATACGCTGTCCCATCTTATGGGGTGTGGAGGAAAAATATTTGTTGACAGCGCTTTACCAACAATTTTAAACGGAGAGCGAGAGAGTGAAAAACTTTAGCTGACGGATTGTTGGTAATGTTTTCGGAAGATGACCATGTGGCAGTTTAGCAATGTTAATTCACGCCTCCTCCTGAAGTGACTTGCGATACACCTTCGCCGTTTGCAATGCATTAAAACATCCTGCGCAGCTGCGCTTCATTCTAGAAATGTATAGTTTTTCTAAAGTCACGTGTACAAACTATATAGTATATTATGGGCAGGGACACAAGAAGTCAGCACACTCGCCCCTCCAGTCAAAATCGACATTTTGTGTCTGCTGGTTTGTTTACTTGCGGGAGTTCCATTGGCATTTTCCTGCACCTGAATTCCGACCAATCGAAAAACAGTTTAGGAAATGCGTTCAAAAACATCTGGCCAATGAGTGATGTGGATTTTGTCAGATGACTGCATTTCGGTTCTATTCAACTGGTTCAGGCCAATCCATGTGGTGTAAAAAGGACCCAAAAACAGCAAAATAATGCTACAATGTATCATTTATTGCCTTTGGTCCAGACTAAATGAACCGAACCACAGATGTGAAAGCACCTTAAATTAAAGGAATCTGTTTGCAGGCTGGTTCCATTTACATAGCAATAGATGGCTATAATGATAACAACATAAGCATCCACATCAACTGACGCTAACATTCAGTTTATTATAATATTTTAGGCTGCAACTGTGTTGTCTAGTTGCTAATTCAAGTGCTCGGATTCTTTAAAATTGGATGGATTCTGTTTGGTTGTAAGTGTTTTTATTGTTCAGACCAGATGTTCATGGCAATCGCAGCTTTTGCTCAATCGGAAGTTTAATTTTATTTCGATTAATTGCTCAGCACTGCTTAACTCACATTATTTATGAGCTCTGTGAGTATGAGGCCTGTAAACGTGAACATTATTTTACGGTTTTTACCTTAAAAAAAAAAAAAACTCACGCAATTAATATTTTATTTTTACTAAAAATATTTAGAGTTTCTAATAAATGTTGCCTGACAACAATCGGGGACAATTGTTATTGAACAAACTAAAACTCCAATACAGAGAATAAAATCCAGATCCAAATGTATGACAGAAAAACTAGACCATTATTAGGCCAATATCCAGACAGTCCAGACACTCACAACCACAGACACAGCCATGCCTACAGGCTGATATTGGACAGGAAACATTACTGATGGGGGATAACAGATCAATAGAAACAAGCCACAAGGAAAATGTCTTCTACAATATATTCTGGGTCATCTTCAGAAAACCCTTTGAAAAAGCACTCCTTCTTCAATGACCTGGAGAGATGGGAATCTTCATCCAAGCAAGAGAGGAAAGAGAAGGAAAAACAAGACAAGTACAGCAGAAATGGGGAAAGCAAGGGAGAGGGAGAGAGAGAGAGAGAGAGAGAGAGAGAGAGAAGCCTGCCTCAGACAATGGAGGAGGGGTCCTGGCGAATGGGTCTCCAGTTGGGGGAAAGAGGAGGGTCCCTATTTCGGGAATATCATGACAATGGGAGCAGCCCACAAGCCCTTTTTATCAAAAAAGGCCTCTCCCTACTCTCTTTCTCTCAGCTGCTGTAAGGCTTAGTTGTGGTATGGAGTGTGTGTCCCTCTGAATGAGACACTGTGTTATGGGCTACTTGATGGTGGTCATGCCCCAGGCATGGTCACAAGTATGTGGGAGCCGGATGGTAACAAATATTTTCATCTAACACACACTCAAAAACACACTTGATCTGGAAGATCCTCTTTGTGCCCATGCCCCAAGTAGGCATGGGATGATAACCATTTACCAAAGTTTGGAAGAGTCAAGATTCTAAAACCGCTAACATTTTTTGTAATATCGTTCTGGAGATATACAGTTGAAGGCCAAATTATAAGCCCCGATATTATTATTTTTTTCTCTTTTTTAAATATGTCCCAAATGATGTTTAACAGAGCAAGGAAATTTTCATAGTATGTCTGATAATATTTTTTTTCTTCTGGAGAAATTCTTATTTGTTTTATTTCAGCTAGAATAAAGAAGTTTTTATTTTACAGAAGTCTACAGACCAAACCATCGTTAAAGAATAACTTGCCTAATTACACTAACCTACCTAGTTAACCTAATAAGCTTTTAAATGTCACTTTAAGCTGTATAAAAGTGTCCTGAAAAATATCTAGTCAAATATTTTGTACTGTCATCATGGCACAGATAAAATAAATCAGTTGTTAGAAATGAGTTATTAAATCTATTATGTTTAGAAATGTTCTGAAAAAAAAGCTTCTTTCTGTTAAACAGAAATTGGGGGAAGAAATGATCAGGTGGGGCAAATAATTCTGACTTCAACTGTATGCAAGTTTGTGTTTTTGGGTTTTTTTTTTAACCGTTTTTCACAATTATTTTATTACGTTTTTGGGGCAACTGTATCTCCACCCGAAAGTGACCCTCCACATCAAAAGCTAGGTCCAAAATGTTTTAAATGTTTCTTAAAATAAAATATAGTGTGTGGGCTAAGTTGTTCTTTTTTACCCAGACATTTAAAAAGAATATATTTTGGAACGATAATCACAATACAGTAATATTTTTAGATTATACCATCAGAATCTTATACCGGCCCATGCCTAGTCCAGGAATACTTTCGTCCTATAGCTGCTTCTACGGTGGTCTTTTTTGTTTTGATGAATTCTTATCTTAAGCGTTCTCCACATTCATCTTTCAGCACCTCCTTCAAATAACATAAATTATTGTACTCTAGGACAAACGCAGTCTGGGATGTCATCTCACAGTAAAGTGCTGAGGCACAGCACAGCTTGTGTTATTGTTGTAGAGAGCAGTCAACAGTGGCTGTATTATTGGTCTGTTTTTAAGGAGTTTGAGTCTGGGTGGATTGATGAGGCAGGGATTTGTTTTTCATCACTGAACTGGACCTCCAGCGGGCCTGAACCTCTGACCTTCCTGAAGGAAAGTTAGTCTATATTGGGAAGGAGCGAAAGTAAAGTGTAGACTGAGAGTAAATGAACATACCAGTACCTATCAATCTTTACCTCCTCAGATCTTTTAGTAAAAAGAGACACTGTCATCTTCCTCCTACCTTCAAGCATATGTACAATACACACTGCAGCTGCAACCAGTAATATAGGAGTAAAACCTAGTAATCATTCTCCACCTGAGGGTAGGTGTGTCTGCGGAACATGCTTATTATGGAATGATTTATTTTTTACACTGGGACAGGGCTTGGATTTTATATATGGCAGTTCTAGGCCTAGTTTTATCTGCATTGTTCCGCACCCTCGAACTGATCCCAAACTGGCATTTGTATTTTGGAGAGTCAGATGTACAGTACGGTTACCAAGGCAACTTGGTTATCCATGCAGAAAATTGGTGTCAAAATCCACCACAGAAGAATAAGAGATTAGACCTTCTAAACTCAAAACCTGCAGAGCTACACTCAAAAAAGGCTTTTGCTGCTTGTTCAAACTACTTATTTACAATGAGTAAACACAATTCTTTAGGGTGTTTTGAGGGTAACTTAAATATTTTATGTTCAATCCACTTAAAATTGTAAAAATTATTAGGTTGGTTTGTGTTGGGACAATATTAAGGAATTGTGTGGAACCTTGCATTTTTTACAGTGTAGGAGGATTGAGTCTTAAATTAGTCAGTGTGCTCAGTATAGGACATGATGGCCTCAGTATAAGTCATGATTTTAAAAAAATTAAGTAGGAATAATTAGGGATGGGCCAGTATAAAATCCTGATAGTGTGATAATCTTGGATAAAAATATCACGGTTTTACAGTATTGTGACTAATCCTTTAAACATATTTTCTTTTTAAATGAATTATTGACTTCAGCTGATTTCTTTAAAATTTAAAATAGCATCTTTGAATATCTTTTCTGCTGGAAATACTGTTGCCCTAAAAAAAAAAAATAAAAAAAAAGTAAATAAAAAAAATCGTACACATAGCTTAGGAACGGTATTACAGAAAATTGTGTTGTTTTTAAAACCTTGACTTTTCCAAACCTTTAAAACGGTTATCGTCCAATGCCTAGTAATAATTCATCCTTAAGCACAATGGCAACATATATTATTGATTATGTTTTGTATTTTTTTATTATATTCACATTTATGCGTGTGTTCTTCTTAATAGCCATTTTTTATAAGGATTGTCTTCTGATTAATTTAAGCTGTACTTTTCCCTATATGTTATCATGTGTGTACATCTTGTGCAAATGTAACGATGATTAAATCCTATTGGATGACCTGGTCCTTCTTGCTAGTTATTATAGTGTGTTTAATTGAATGACCTCCGCATAATTCTCATTCATGCCCTTAACAATGGCATACCAGAGCACAATGAATTACAAACTGCAGGCCTCCTCCTCACCCCAAACATGTGTTTGGTTCAGAAGCTCCTTTTCTAAAATTAAGCCTAATTACATTACCATGCAGGACTGATAAGAAATTAGGACTATAGGCGATTTGGCCTGAAATCAAAATCTCGATTAATTGAGCCTTTTAACTCAATTACGATTAATGAACTATTATTTTGTTTATTTCTTTTTTGCCCTCTTCACTGACAGGTTTTGTACAATAAATCAGGTCACCTATTACAAGAGATTTCTAAATGAAGGGTGCATTACTTGGTTTTAAAATAATTGAAGGAAACACACTATCTACTATCTAAAATGATTATTAATTAAACATGAATGTTAAACAACTAAAGTTAAAACACACATTGCCTGAAACCAGTCATTTTTTTCTTAATAAAGTGAAAATAAATATAGTAAACTAAGTCAATTATTTTCAGTGTTTTTCATATAAAACATAGAAAATAAGCAGCATCTCTTCTAAATATAATAACTTGTATATCCTCTGTAAACAAATATTTTAAATATAAATAACAATTTTATTTTAAATACAAAATATGCCGTCTCAAGGAATCTCTGGCACAGCTTCCAATCATCGCCAATGCAGAATGGGTCCATCGTTCTACTTTATATATAAACATAAAGGCTTAACAGAGCCACACGGTAGGGAAAGTAACTGAGAAAATTGGATTGATTATAGGTTTTGAATGTCGATTCTGATTACTTTTCAATTAATCGCCCAGCCTTATAAGAAACAAACACCCAATAACATTGAATATTCTAAACTATCCATCAATTTGAATAAAATATTGCCTAAAGGGAGTTATGTCAATCTTACACAATTATTATATGCACATCAAAACATTCTATTGCATGCAAATTTGCTGTGGTTTGAGAACTGTTTAACAAATCTAAAATTATCACAACAGGATATATTACAATACAGAATACACTGACACCAGCTGTGGATCACAAACTTACCAAAAGACATATACATGTCATGAAATACTTCTAAAATTGACTACAAAATCTCTGAGACTTGCAGACCCATGTGTGTGTGTGTGTGTGTGTGTGTGTGAGAGTGAGGTGGGGGTTTGTATGGCTCAAAGACAAACTGCTTTATACCCACTTTGTATGAAAGTGGAGCAGATGGTCATATTAGTGCTGCTGGCAAGATGCTCCCTACCAATAAGAACGAACTCAAACAAGCTGACTACAACAAATAACAGTTTTATCAGCCAGTTCTGCTGCCTTTGCGCGGCGCTGAGAGATCAAATGCGAAGTTTTACTTTGGCTCTGTGGTAAGATGGCTCGGCCTGAGTGTATTTCCACCTCAACAACAGGAAGAGAAGCTCAACGCAAATGTCTCCAATTTCTTAAGCAAACACGCCAGCTTCAAAACTCGACAAGCTGACTTTAAAAACACAATACGCAGCTCGATAAGCAGCGATGGTTCTTTTATAAACGAAAGTGATGAGTAAAATGAACTTGTCATATGATCTGCCTTCTACAATGATCGCGAAAAGTGAAAGATCCGCTTTTTCTGAGTCGGGCGTGATGATGATGGTGCTGCACAGAAGGGGCGCAGGTGAAGAAGACACCCAAACAAAGGACATTAAATGTACTGAATGCATTCCCTGCCCCCTTCACTGATCCCCTAGCCGCTTTATTAATTAAAGTCTTACCTGCGTGCGTAATGTCGGACAGGTCATAGTTCCTGGCGGTGCGGGGGAACTCTTTGAGTTTGCGGTTAGAGAGGATGAGCGCTCCGCTGGACGCAGCCTCTTCCAGCGCCTTCTCCACGCTCCTGCTGGCCGCTACGGTCGCCGGCAGCTGGGCTCCATCCCCAGCAGCCATCAAACACTAAATATGACCCGAATCTTACTCTTTACTACGACAATCACCCCTCCTAAACCTCCATCTCATCAGAGGCCGGTCCAACAACGTTTCACTCCGGAAAAGTTAGTTTTTGTACTCCAGAAAAGTGATGTAAAATCCCGTGATTGAGAAAAGTTGCGCCGTGACTTGACAGACCGCGCGCTGGAGCGAGCTGAAGAAGCGAAAGGGGAGGAGCTTGCGGATTGAGCAAGTCTTGATTGACACACAGCGGACACACCCAGAATCTACAGACTCGGGGAAATGAACACAACAGCGCTGCTCTCATCATCGGAAGGGGAAAATTATAAAGTTTTTTGGTCCGTTGGAGGTTTTGTTATACAAATGTAAAAGTTACAGTACTGCTGATGATAGTAAGTTTTTTTTTTTTGCATTGTTTGCATAGCGATGTGAAAGGCAGCGGAGATTTACTACAGTAATCGGAAAGCCTCTAATGGACATCACACACACACACACAGCATTTCCTTGTTTCCAGATCCATTAATTTGACATGCTTTTAGAGAGAGGAAATGAAGGACATAAATATTGCATTACGTTATACCATTAGTACTTCAAGCTTTACGTGTAGAGACAACAAACACTCCTGCAGATATGTTGTCTAAGTCTAACCATAAAATTGCATTGGGGTAGTATATTTATATTTATTTTTATTTATTTAATATAATTAGCTATGGAAATAAAACTTAACGTAAATGTACATTTCTTTGATTATGAAAAATATATAATAAGATAAAAATATATTTACTGGCATATAAACAAATGATTTCATTACTTCATTCATTCATTTGCTTTTCGGCTTTGTCCATTTATTATTCAGGGGTCACCACAGCGGAATGAACTGCCAACTCATCCACCATATGCCCTTCCAGCTGCAACCCAACACTGGAAAACACCCACACACTCACATTCACACACATACTGTAGGGACAATTAAGTTTATTCAATTCACCTATAGTACTTGTATTTGGACTGTGGGGGAAACCCAGACGAAACCCACGTGAACATGGGGAGAACATGTAAACTCCACACACAAATGCCAACTGACCCAGCTGAGGCTCGAAACAGTGACCTTCTTTGCTGTGAGGCGATCGTGCTACCCACTGCACCACCGTGACACCATTAAACAAAGAATTTAGCTAATTATTTATGAAAAACATTAAAATTTACACCATCTCATAATGATTTGACATGAAGCCATTTTGTATTTTGTTTTAAAAACTGAATGTGGCCTTCATATTACACAATATATAGCCTAGAGAGGTAATATACTAGGTTTATAAAATATTGAGTTACATCTATAAACAGAAGTTAAATAATATTATTGTATTTTTTTAATAAACTAGTGTAATATCCAGAAAAAGTACCAGCTTGTTGCCTAGCTTTTGTATCATCATTTACTTCACATGTTCCCAAACGTTTCAGCTCGTGACCCCCAAAACAACAATTCTCGCAACCACCACTATCCTTGGAGGTGGTTGTAAACATACAAACACTACACACATTGGTTCACACACACCAATAGGAACGATATAAACAAGCTTATTGACTTCACAAAAAAGTGAAACAGTCTAACAACCATATCATTTTTTTATAGCCATTATTTGTTTCATTTATTATTAATCTCTAAATGAGAACGGTGAGCACAATGTTTACAGCACAAGACTATTCATTGTTTAAATTTGGAGACCACTTGAAGCCATATTCAGATGTGGCCTTTATTTATTTTTTTATGTACAATATGTGAGTTTCGTAGAGGTGTCAAAGTTTAACATTGTGCCGTAAAACAAATCTGCTGCAACTAACACTATTGCTGTGTCATTAATCTAGCATAATTACCCCAGGGGTCGCAACCCATTGAAAAATGAATTGAAAGTCTGATGGCTTTTTATTTCTATGTTGTTATTTCATGTAACCATTAAATATTATTTTTATCCTCTGTAGGGTATGGAAAAAATATGGTTGTTCTAAAGGTTTAAAAACATATATGATATTTTTGGAAATCACCAAATGACCCCAGATTTACATTATCAGGTCTAATTTATAAGTTTGAAATGCATAATTTCAAACTTAAAATGACAATGAAAGTTGCTTTGCAAAACAGCAAAATACATTTTCAACATCGAACGTTTTCAGAACAGAGAACATGTGCACATACAGTGACAGCACAATTGAGTACACCCCAGTTTGAAAATGAAGTGAATATCAGTAATATATATTGGTGCATTTGAACAAAACAGATTTATTAAACAGATATATTTATTAAAATAATATTTTATTTTATTTAGGGGCGAAGCAAAGGCGCAGTAGGTAGTGCTGTCGTCTCACAGCAAGAAGGTCGCTGGATCGCTGGTTCGAGCCTCGGCTCAGTTGGCGTTTCTGTGTGGAGTTTACATGTTCTCCCTGCGTTTGCGTGGGTTTCCTCCGGCTGCTCCGGTTTCCCCCACAGTCCAAAGACATGCAGTACAGGTGAATTGGGTAGGCTAAATTGTCCGCAGTGTATGAGTGTGTGTGTGTGGATGTTTCCCAGAGATGGGTTGCAGCTGGAAGGGCATACGCTGTGTAAAAACCTGCTGGATAAGTTGGCGGTTTATTCTGCTGTGGCGACCCCGAATTAATAAAGGGACTAAGCCGACAAGAAAATGAATGAATGAATATTTTATTTACTGAACATCTTTAGAAATTGAAAGATAATATAATTAAATTCAAGCATAATGTTGCAAAAAAATGATGAAATTTCATCTAAATTGTATTTTTTTATGCTTCTCTTGATTTTTACGTTTTTTTATTTGTATTTAATATTTTTCTATAACATTAATTTGGGTGTTTAGTTTTTGGACCATTATCGTAAGTTATTTTGTTAGATAAGGTCCAGATTTGGCTTCAATATTGACTAATCTAATGTATATGCACAAATATAATATTGTATAACTTGTTAGAGAAAATATTAAATGCAGTGAAAGATTTGTGAAGGGTGTACCAATATATGCTGAGGACTGTAATCCCTTTAAAAGTGTAAACACAAGTGAATCATATGCACACACTTTCTGTTAAAATATACATTCACCCAACACAATATTTTTACAGTGCACACACAAAGCTTTCACAGAGTTCTTGCTTACCCATGCATGCTTAATGTTAGACTATCTGTTTTTTTGTTTAGTGTTTGTGAGTTCAGTGTTTTAGGCCTGACAGGGACAAAAAGTGGGTCACAAAATTACCCTCCATGTCATTACTCTCCATGGAACAAAACAGAGAGGAAGAGGGGGATCGCATGAGCCCAGAGGAAGAGAAGGGATGAGAGGTCGTGAGAAAGAGTGATGTCATGGTTTATTATGGGAAGCCCTAATGAGGATTTGTGCTAAAACATGACTTGTGATTAATGTCAGAAAATAGTTTATGAATTCTGAATTTAAACTTTGATAAAGTCTTTTATGTACATTGAAAAAAAGATTCATTTGGATTTATTGCATTTTTAAGGATTTCATTTACATTGTCTGAATTTAAACAAACAAATTCATTTAGTTTAATTAACAAAACTCAATTTGTTTGTTTAAATTCAGCCCATATAAATTGTTTGCAACCACTTACCTTAAAAAAAGCAGTAAATTCAATGAATATTTTTTTTTCAGTGTACATTAAACACTTTATCAAAGTCTAAATTCTAAATAATTAATTTAATTAGTCATCATTCATTAATTTTCTTGAATGAACTAGCAACTTATCCACCATAAGTTTATACAGCGGATGCCCTTCCAGCTGCAACCCAGCACTGGGAAACACTCATACACACTCATTCATATCCATACAGTTACATACAGCATTCATATCCATACAGCTAGTTTAGCTTATCCAATCTCCTATATCGCATGTGTTTGCACTGTGGGGAAAACCCAGAAGAAACCCACATCAACATGCAAACTCCACACAGAAACACAGACCCAGCCGAGGCTTGAACCAGAGACCTTCTTAGTGTGAGGCGATAGGGCTAATCACTAAGCCACAGTGTCACCCATGTTTTAGGCTATAATTAATTCAATTTTATGAGCTATTTACATGTTTGAGAGCCTCTGTGTATTTTGTTCTCTTCACAAGAATGCTGCATAATTTAAATGTTTTCATTCTGTAGCTTTGGTCAGCTTAATCACCACAATTTGGATTACATGTATATGTGGCAGACAAAAACAAAGTGTTCATTTATTCAAAATGCACTTAATAACAATAAAATAATTGGTTGTGCTCTATTGCATGTCACTTATAGTCTATTAAAGCTTAAGATTTTTTTTCTTTTTTGCCTGTTTTATGATGATGTGGATCTCTTTTTTGTTTCCAGAGTTCCCTTTCTTATCGAACTGGGGTAAGGCTGGTTTTATAATCACACATTTGTTTATTTCTGAACAGTTAGAATTTGTGATACTTTGAATATAGGGTCTGAAATCACATGCAAGTATGACTTAAAAACAACATTAGCACTATTTTTTTGACTGTGAACAATGTTGTACTTTGACGGTGATTGGCTGTTAATATAATTTGATCATTTAGAAATTCCAATGAAAACTTTTCTTATTATATTCGGAAGGTGAAAGTCCAAATGTGCGAATATAAAACCAACTTTACCTAAATTTTTATTAATAGTTATATATCAAACAAAAAAAGTTTAAAACTACCCTAAAAGGTAAAGAAAATAAATAGAGTGCACTATGTCACTTGCGGCACAACAGCGTCCCCTGGCGTACATGACTATGAATTAAATAATAAAATAGTTGAAATGCAAACTATTTTTTGTTTGTTTGATTGATTGATAGTTGTTTGTTTGAGTTCAGATTAACGAAGTTTGTTTAACTGTGGACTTCCCCATTATGTAGCTTATTTGCCTGATTTTTTACTTTTTTTAAACTTGTGTTAAATTGTGTAATAATTTGATATAGCCTAATAAATGTGTAACATACTTATATTGTAATATTGAATTAGTTGTTTTCATTGTAGTATATTTTTAATAGTTACACATTTTAATCTGTTATGAGACATTTTTATGTAATGTAACTGTATTAAATGTGCTCATGGCCAAAAATTTCATTTAACAGTGGGGCAATAAATATGAAATTTCTCATGGGCATTTTTTTTAAAGACAGAAATAATCCAGTCATATTATACTAAAGAAGTCCCCACAGTGGGAAAACATGCTATTATCATTATGCTTATTTTCAAAGTTTCAATGAAGAAGATTTTTTTTCAAAACTGTTCATTGCATTGTTTATGTCGTTTACAGTCAAGTCATCAACACACAATAAAATTTAAACTGCTATTCTGAAAGCGATTTGTAAAATAAGCCATGTTTTGTAACTTAATCAATTATTAAATAATTGGTAACACTTTACAATAAAGTTCATTAGTTAATGCATTTACTAACATGAAATAATCATGAACAACACTTGTACAGCATTTATTACTCATAATTGAACATTTACTAATGCATTATTAACATTCAAGTCCATGCTTGTTAACATTAGATAATGCACCATGAGTTAACATGAACTAACAATGAACAACTGTATTTACATTAACTAACGTTTACTAACATGATTATATACTGTAGTAAATGTATTGTTCATTGTTAGTTCATGTTAGTAAATGCATTACTTAACATTAACTAATGAACTTTATTGTAAAGTGTGACCAAATAATCAATACATTAACTGATCGATGTAAATAAAAAAAAAATAAAAATACAGTGTAGTCAGTTCAGATATAGCACAGTGCTCATTTAGTAAGTTTTAATTTACTAGAACTTTTACGTTAACTGCTTTGACACAATATACTTTGTAAAAACACTTTATGTGCTGCCTGCCATCTTGATCAGATCTCACCGGAAGAAGAGACAGTACAATATCAAAGTGATCTCCTAGCTAAATAAAGGATAAAATAATAATAATAATAATAAAGATTATAATATTAATAATAATAAGCGCAATAGAAATAAAGATGAATCAGTTTTTGGGGTATTTTTTAACCTGTTAGCCTGTACTGTGTACATACATATACAATGTTTTGTTTATATATATATATATATATATATATATATATATATATATATATATATATATATATATATATATATATATATATATATTTGTGTGTGTGTGTGTGTATATAAATATATATATATATATATATATATATATATATATATATATATATATATATATATTTTTTTTTTTTTTTTTTTTTTTTTTTTTTACCAGAGGATAGCTAACAGCTTGCATTGGTCCATGTGTTTAAAGTTTCTTCCAGTAATTCAGGTGGCATTTTCTGTCTGGAGCATCAGGCCAATACTGCTGTCCAGAATCAGGTGGTTTGTCTTGGTCGGGCATCTCAGCTGAGATCTGTCCACTATGGGTGACCCTACCGGTAGCTGTGAAGTACCAGTGGCGTAGCTCTCAGCATCACTGATGCACACAAGCCCTCACAGCACGTCAAGCTGCAAACCGTGTGAGGGACCCTAACCTACCCTAACCCAACAGCCAACACTAACAACTAACAACCACTAAAGTGCCAAAAACCACTCAGAGGAGACCAGCAACATGGAAGAAACCGCCTAGACAACCTTGCTAAACGCATGTCAACATCCAGCAAACCATCCAAAAGAACCCAACAACCTGAGAGCCGAATATCAGCAGCACTGACCGTCACCAAAACATCCAGCAATGTGATAAAAATTGAATGAAAAGTTAAATTTGGTGTCATGCAAACTTATTCTTTAACTATATACAATATATACAGTATGTACATACGAGCCCTTGATCCTTCATCTGGCACTAGTATGGTTCAGTGCCTGGGCTTCTTCCTCCGGGGCTCCTTGGGCAGTGGCTCTCTGCTGATGTCCACCCTGAATCTAGGAGCGACGCTGGACTCGGACCTGCTCTCCGTGATGATCACACGTCCATCTGGTTGCTCGGTCTCCTCCAGTGCAGGCCGGTCCAGCTTCTCCCAGAGCCGCTGCTTGATCTCGAGTCCTTGCTGAAGACTGTATCGGCTAGCGCGTCTCTTCTTGGTGGAGCCCATCACACTGGAGTAGATCTGCTGAAAGTCCCGCACACTCCGACCGTGGATGGAGAGGGGCTCCTCCTGTGGACACTCACCCGCTGAGGAGGAGACTGATGCTGCGGGACGGAGGACAGGAAGAACAGCCGCGTTCCTCAGGTACCTCTCCTCCAGGGAAGTGTCCGACGAGCTGCAGGTGTCCGGCCTGGCCGCCGCTGCTGGCTCCTCAGAGGAAGAGACGCGCTCCAGCAGGAAGTCCTTCAGGTGCCCGGGGCGCGTCCTGGTTCTTCTCGAGCGCCGCAGAGTCATCACGAACAACTTCAAACACTTCTCAAACTGCTAAAACTTTGCCAAGGGAGATTTGTGCAGAAGTTTGTAGATGATCAGCACTGATTACTTTATAGACAGTTGTGAGGATGTTTAAACCAATTCAAGTTGCTATGGTGACAGAATGACGACGAGACTCATTTAAATGTATACATTAATTGATTTCAGCGTTAAGTCAATTAGAGCAGCAAAAGCTGTGTGTTTACAGAGTATTTGTTAAATGTTACTAAATACAGAAAATATCTTAATAATCATGCATTACCATAGAAGCCCCATATACCTAAAAAATAAATATTGTCCTCGTTTTTCTTTATTATATTTTTTACTTTTGAACTTCGTCATACGTTTGCACGTCAGAAGTCTGCTCACGTTAGCAGTGGCGTGGCAGCCCCTTTAATAGTGCGTGTGTGTGGTGATGTGACCCGTTTATATAATCACTTTTTAAGGACTTAAATTAATGTGTACGTCCTTAAAACATTGGTAATTAGTTCCAAAACACTACCTTACAATGGCCATATCAGGGGTGGGCTGGGTTGTGTTAACCTGTGAATGTTTAAAATTTCAGTTTAAGACTGATGGTGTGTGTGTGTGTGTGTGTGTGTGTGTGTGTGTGTGTGTGTGTGTGTGTGTGTCTGTCTGATCTTGTTGACTGTTGTGTGTATTGTGTGTTCAGCTGGAACCAGAGGGATTACTGTGCTGGGTTCTGTCAGGAGCGCTGGGTCTCTCTTTGGTCCTCTCCTTCATTCTGGTTCCTCTTCCGTGTTTTTCATCCGAGCCGAGCCTATATGGCATATTTTTTATGTGTTTATATGTTTCCTCATTATCAATAACCAAGCAAGTGCATGATATTTAGTAATAATTACTTTATTCATTGTCTCACAAAAAATAGTATTTTAACATGTGTTCTCAAGGGACAACACTATTGATCTTATTCTGCAATGCGCTTCTGATTCAGTTCCTTATGGAAAAAATACATATGAATAATAAAAGGCAGAAAGCGGTCAAAGTACCAGTGTGTGTACATGACTATACAGACAAAGTAGAATGATATACTAATAAAATATCAGAGCATCGAGCAGCACAATGGGCTGTTTTAACCTCTAAAATGTAAAAAGCGGCAGTAAAATTATTAATAGTTTATTGATTCTGAAAATATTTAGTGATCCATGCAAAAATTTGTCATTTAATAAAGGAATCACTACTCTTAGTTGTACCCCTTAAACCCAAAATATTTGCTTAAAGTGTTTTATTTTTTACTATTATTTATTTATTTATTTAAATTTTAGTTACATTTGTTTTATTTAGTATTTTGGTTTGATGTTATATTTAATGATGCTAATAATTATTGGTCTTTATTTATAATAATGATAATAATCCCATTTAAATACAGTTGTGGCAGAAGAAATAAGAGACCAAGGACTTTCTCTGGATTTATGGGTTTAAGTTAAATGTTAATAGGTATTTTATTCTATAAAGGTCTGATAACATTTCTTCAACATTTCAAATAAAAATATTGTCATTTAGAGCATTTTTAATCAGCCACTGTCAGAAAAATGAACTGTGACTGAAAAGCAAGGTTAGTAAACTGACTACTTACTGTAACTCCTCTAAAGCTACTGTAAAACATTAGTATCGTGTTGACTAAAATGAGCATGTCTGAAATCCTGATACTATACTATACTATATTATACTTCTAACAAAATAACTTAACAAAATTTTACAAAATAAAACAATAATAATGACAAATTACAAGAGAAATTTACAATATCTAAAATTATTAAAATATATATATTTTTTATTTTGACAATCAATTTTTTATAGGAAAAACCCACTATCTATTAAGCTAACTTTTTAAAGAAGTCTCTTCTGCTCGCCAAACCTGCATTTGCTCCAAAGCACAGCAAAAACAGTCCAATTATTATTATTATTATTATTATTATTATTATTATTATTATTATTATTATTATTATTATTATTACTATTATTATCAATATTTATTAGCATTTGTTTAGTTTTTTTTTCTTTGATGATTAAAATATTCAAATAGCTGATAAACCTGAAATAAAAAAGCTTTTGTAGCATTATATTACAATTTTAAATAGCTTGGAGCAAGCAGAATTATTGACTTTTTTCTTTATTTTTTTTAATGAACAGTTTTATTTAACAAGGATATTTTAACTTGAGCAAATGTGACGATAAAGTCCTTTAAAATGTCTTGCATGTTTAATTCTGATAAATGCAGTTCTTCTGAAATTTTTAGTAATCAAAGAAAGCTGAAAATCTTCTCCCTGTAAGCCTGTCCGCTCTGCCCACCAGGATGTAGATGTCTGTCTGAAGGACTGCAGTCCCACCTGAAAGAAGAAGAACAGGATGCTAAACTACTTAGAAATAGAAATGAATTCATGTGTAAAGTACTGACTATCGTGACCTCAGTTCAGATGAATACAGTAATTTGACCTTATTTTATTGCGCATGTCATGTAAATGTTACATCTACTGGGATGAACAAGTTAAACAAATATGTCACCCAAAAATAAAAATCCCCCCATAAACATTTATACACCTGACCTGAGTCTGACTTGAGGGTATACTGTATGATGGAGTAAATGTTGGGGTAATTTTCATTTTCGGGTGACCTATTCTTTTAAGCCAAAGTTGTCAATAGACCCTTTTCACATTTCTGTCGTCATAGTAGGGAAAACTTAGAGCGCAGTGAATGGGAGAGTAAGTACAACAAATAACTTAATAAAATAATAAAAGACAAACTCCACAATGGTGTTATAAAGACTTTCAGAAAAGGAAAAAACTAGTGTGCGACTGATGACAGCAGCCAGAGGAGAGAATAACGTTCATTTTACTCTCAGCCTCGTAGACGCTGCATTGGAAACACATTGCACAATTCTTTTTTTTTTTAATTCGAAGCAAGATGATATGATACATTCATAAACACATATAAATGTTCATATGTTTTTTTAAAAAACAAAACGTTAAAATTTTTTAAGGATTTCAGATGCCGAAGACAGCTAAACACGTCAGGCTTGTGAAAAGGGTACAGTAGTATCAGAAAGCTATCAGTAAATCGTTGTTATGTGTTTTGTGTCTGCTGTGTTGTCCAACAGAGGGTTCCAGAAACTGGCGGATGGTTTTTGAAGGTTGTCTGTCGCTTTCAAGATGGCCAGCCATTCTGGATCAAACTCAAGCTTCTTGTAGGAGCTTCCGCCACAATCTGCAATGACAAAACAACAGAATCTACTTCTGGATCTCACTAAACTTGCTAAATGATGAAAACAGGAGGATCATTACCTGAAAGAAGACATTCGACAAGTGAGAGAAAACTGTTGATCTTCAGCAGCATTATTCATGATTCTCAGCCTGAAGAGACAAACAGCTTATTGTTACTCATTTTAAACTGATCTCTACATTTAATTCAGCCTTTTTCACACATTTCATGCCTGAAGCCTGTAACTGTACAGATATAAAGTCAGATTTGAGTTCACATTGTCATAAATAAAAAATAATGAAAACGTGAGCCATTCCCAAGTAAATTGTTTTCTTTTTGTTTAAAATTACTTTTATGAAACAAAATTTCAAATATGGATGAAAAAATCTTCCACGGCCTTTTGTTGTAACTGATATAGTGTATGTTACACTTTATATCCGCATAACTTATTACTTAACAGAACTAAAAACTTGCTTTTATTGTAGCTGAAAAAACAAAAAAACAATAAACATGACATAAAAACAAACATATAAAGCATACATGTATTTCTAACAAAATGCCTGGTGCATTAAGAGAGGAGAGTGTCCTACAGGTGGTCTGTCAAGCCCACTCACCTGCGTGGAGCACATTCATGCATCATACCATTATGTGAGGCATTAAGAGTATGCTTTACCAGGGTTGGTGGTGAGCGACGAATCTGAGTAAGGGCGTGTGCACGCAAGACATACCTGAAGAGCGGTGGGGGTGAGTTGCACTCGACATACCTGAAGAGCTGGGAGGGATGCAGTGGAGAGGAGTGTGCAACGTATTTAAGGACTTGGTGAGAGATGCACGATTTTATTAATTCATTTGCGGAGTCACTATGCAGTTGTGGGATACTCCCGGAGCTTCTAAGAGGCTTGGGATGTCTGCATTACAGTAATCCAGCCTAGAAGTCATAAACACAAGAACTAGCTTTTCTGCATCTGAGATGGAGCTTCTTAACTTAGCAATATTTCTCAGATGAAAGAAAACATGGGAGATTTGGTTTTCAAAAGTTAAGTTGCTGTCTAATATGACAGCCAGATCTTTTATAGCAGAGGTAACGCTAACTTTGTATCCCTCCAATTGCAGGTCAAGTTGTGAGATCTGTTGTGTACAGGAGTTTGGCTCAATAAGTAATACTTTTGTTTTATCTAAATTTAGGAGAAAAAACTTTGTTGGTCATCCAGTCTTTAACATCTTTAAAACACTCAGTTAGCTTAAACAGTTCAGACATCTCATCAGGTTTAGTTGAAATATATAATTTAGTATCATCTGCATAGCAGTGAAAGCTGATCCAGTGTCTTCTAATAATGTCTCCCAGGGTTGGCATGTATATTGTAAACAGCAAAGGGCCTAAAACTGATCCTTGAGTACCCCATTCTTTACTAGACTGACTTGTGAAAGCTTTCCATTTATTTAAGCAGTTCTGAGTTGAATGTGGTTGGAGCTAAACTATGCAGAGCTGTGGCCCTCTAGGAATTGAGTTTGAGACCACTGACTTAAACCATCGTAAAGCCTGTCCCTGGTCACCTGGATATTGTGATCGATGATGTTAAATGCAGCCTTGAGATCAAGTAAAACTAGTAATGAGATGCAGCATCGGGCAGCTAAAAGTAAATTGTTGGTTATTTTCACTAACGCTGTTTCTGTACTGTGATGAGGCCTGAAACACTTCAAAAACATTGTCCATCTGCAGATAGCAGCATAATTGGGCAGAAACGGCTTGTTCTAGTATTTTAGACATAAATGGAAGATTTGAATTAGGTCTCTAATTAGCTAAGTTGCTGGGGTCCAGTTGTGGTTTCTTAATAATAGGCCTAATAACAGCTAGCTTGAAAGGAATTGGAACAGGACCTAACGATAGAGAGGAGTTGATGAGGTTAAGAAGAGGTTCTCCTACTACAGGTAGCAACTCTTTCAGTAATTATGCTGGACTTGGGTCTAACATACATGTAGCTGGTTTAGACATGTATAGGTTTATCTAGCTCTTCCTATGCTCTATATTATCTTGATTTAGTGTAATGTTTTTTGAATCTGAAGTATGAGGCAGTGCAGAAAGTTTAACATCTTCTATTTTCTGTCTGAAACCTTTTATTTTATCACCCCTAATTCAAGTCATCACTATTAATTTAGCTGTGGGACATTTTATACAAACAATGACTGATTATTAGTTAGTTAAGCAATAGTGTTAAATAAATATCTAGGATTGTTAAGGTTATTCCCTATAAGTTTGTGGAGGTGCTCAGCCCTGAAAGATTTTAGAGCCCTCCTATAGCTGGACATATTATCTTTGTACGCAATTCTAAAGACCTCTAATTTGTTTTTTTCTTTTTTGTTTTTTTTTTTCACTTACATTCAAGGGAACGCGAGTATGACTGTTATACCATGGTGTAGTTTTATTCTCTCTAGCCTTTTTTTAATTTAATGGGTGCCACAGTATTTAGTGTGCTAGTGAAGACAGCATCTGTACTGCTAGCTACTACATCAAGCTCATTAAAAGATTAGAAGACCAAACTTAAAAAAAATAGAATACTAGTAATAAAAAAATTCTAGAATACAGAGTAAATGTACTTCTTAATCTCATTATACCAGATATTGATATAGATATAGATGTAGATAGCCAGATATGCATTACTATGATTTAAGTGGGATGAGCAAGAGTCTTTATGGCTAAAATGTGAATTTTCACTTACTAGTCAGACAGAATGAAGCATTCTGGAGATGTTGTCCTGCTCTGCTGGGGTGCAGACTATCAGCACGGAAAAGCCTAGGACGCTCCCAGAAAAGATTCCAGTTATTAGCAAAGAGCGATTTCTGTTTTTCACACCATGTTAATAGCCATTCATTCAGAGCAATTCACGAATCATTCATTCACATCCAATGAACCTTTAATTTCCTCAGCAGTAAGTAGGAAGTGGTCCAGAAAGATGATCTGCATGGTGAGGGAGGTGCGTAGAACCGTCTCGATTAGGCTCCTGAAGTGCCTCTTCAGGATCTTGTTCATCCCAATGTGTAGGACGACAGCTTCAATGCTTTCGCCAGAGCTCAGGATAGCAGGTACCTTAGCAGAAACATCCTAAACATGAGCACCAGGAAAGCAGTGGGTGCTTACATTGTTACCTTTATGGATGCAGTGAGGACGTGATGAACAATGGAATTGCCAATGATTGCGACGCCGCATCTTGTGGAGGGGGCAAATCGGTTCTTTGTGGGGATCTCGAACACCGGAGGCAGCAGCGGAGGAGAGCCCCTGCACCAGGTCCTGACTCATGTTGTGTCGCTGCTGCACCCAGGGGCCTGTGCTGGAGTAAACCACACCTGAGTGTGCCGCATCCCCGGTGCGCTGGGCCTGGACAGAGAAACACAAGGGGTTGAGGTGGATGGAGTGTTGAGATTGTATCACACACTTAACTCAGATAAGCGAGCAGCAGCCCGGGAGACGTCAATTGAGGCCCATTTTTCCCAGAGCTATGCCCGCTTCATCTCGAGGTCACAGATCTGTGCTTCCACTGCCTCCAGCTCCAGCTCCAACACCTCCACCAATGCTTCTCCTGCACACAAAGATAGACACAAAAGCGGAATTATTCAGGGTGAAGAGCCAAGACTATAAAAACTAGGTCAATAGTACTATTTAGTAATAACTAATAACAGTGGCGAGGCTACATAAGGGCCAGGGTGGCACTGGCACACTCAGATTAAGGGTGGCCCAGTGAGACAAAAATATTTTAAAGCCTAAAATTCTTTATTGAAAACATGTAACGAATGTAAGGTGGAATATGAATGATATTGAATGTCGATGATTAACAGCATCCTTTAGTTATTCTAAGTTTGTCAATCAAATTTAAAGTCCCCCTACTATTGCACAAAATGGAACTGTCCAACTGTTGCACTTTATGCTGATGAGCGCTTTTGTTTTGGACTTGATTTGATTGAGGCAGCAGCTTTAAAATGAAACTAAGTGCTGTCCAGCTGACTATTCTGATCTGCTGGTCAAGAACATTATAAGTTATAAAAAGACAAATGAGTATTAATAATGAGTATTATAATAATTAGGGCTGTCAAAATTAGCCCGTTAATACACGTGATTAATTAGAAATATTTAACGCGTTTAAAAAAAAAATAACAACGCAGTTGCTATTTGTTTTTTTTGCTTTCCTGTAGTAGTCGACGTGTGTTTAAGGATGGAGGGTGCATATAGGCGAACTAGGCGGTCCTTATATTCATCTGCAAACTGGTTACTTTTGGGTTGAGGGCAGCACGGTTGCCGTTTGCCTACACTGTAAAAAAAATTCTGTAAAATTTACGGAAAAATACTGGCAGCTATGGTTGCCAGAACTTTTTTGTAAAAAATACAGAATTTTTTAATTAAATAGTTTTTACAGAAAAATTTTGTATTTTTAACAAAAGAAAAATGTATTAATTAACTGATGCAATGATAATTTACAAACCTTTGAGTCAATTATTTATATTTG
This sequence comes from Danio rerio, assembly GCF_052040795.2. Classification (NCBI taxonomy): domain Eukaryota; kingdom Metazoa; phylum Chordata; class Actinopteri; order Cypriniformes; family Danionidae; genus Danio; species Danio rerio. The sequence continues at coordinate 64,370,341 of NC_141027.1, forward strand.
CAGAAAGCAACAACAAAAACTTCTTAAATAATGTAAAGTCATTAAATGCATTATTATACTCATGTGTGATTGTAATTAACAAACAGATTTTCACTGCATTAGTAACTACACAGTTACATTTAAACAAAAGAAGATGCAGCATACCATCAGATTTCTCTTAGTTCATCTTGGACTTGCACACAGACACTATTATCCACCACAATGGTGACACAAAAATGTTTTACAGTATTTTGCTGTTGTTTTTCTTGATTTTACAAAAAAATACTGGCAGCTGTGGTTGCCAGTAATCTACTGTTTTCAACATTTTACATTCGTAAATTCAGTTTACAGAATGTTTCTGTTAAAAATACATTCCACAGTCTGTAATTTTTTGTCAAACACATTTAACCCCTTAAATCCCTGAGCAAAATCCTCACTAGTGTCCTTACTACAGAGGGTTGAACACTCAGACAGTGAGAAAGTTAATGAAATAATTAAGTGACTAATTAGAGGAGGATCGAGAATTATTGATGAACATCTGTTAACAGCAGAATCACTGAAAGAAAGAACAAGACCAAATAACACAAATTACAGCCAAAATTAAAGATGAAATCAACTGAGAATAAAACTCTTAATAAAATAATAATTAACAAAAATAAAACAAATTACACAATAAAATGTAATTTCTCAAGATCTCAGCAGAGATCAATAAACAACTCCACAAACATTAGGAGCTTCAATTATTACTGACCTTTCACTTTAAATCTGTCATGTGAACAAAAGCTCTTAATGAATTTTTGTTGTTCATTTGAAGTCACCATGACGGAGGACAGAGTTTGCTTTAGTTGGGATCTTCAACTCCTTGATTTAAAAAAAAAAAAAAAAAAAAAAAAAGGTTTTTATATTTGGTTGCTATGACTAATTGTGTTAATAACTATATTTGTATAGCAAGAGGAAGCAAAATAAAGTATAACATTAAGTCTGATGAGATTAACTAGCGTATCAAAGCAAGACCCTTGTCTTCTTGTTGAATATCATGTTAGGTGTAAAAATTTAAAATTATACGCAAGTGAAACCACTGGAGCTTCAGCAATAAATGACAGTTTAACAGGTCTAAATACACCATTCACAATAAGAATGTTTCAACTATGGCAGAACTCAAAAACACACAGACATCAACAATTAGTCTTTGAATCTCAATAATGGTGAAAAACAAAAAAATCAAAATCAAATAAAAAAACAACCCAGAACAAAGAAAGATATTTTAAGAGCATAAAGCTGCATAATTTATTCAAGCTGCAATGCATGCTGGGAGTTTTGTAATGTGCTGGTACCCAGCATGCATTGCGGAATGAATAAATTTAGCAGCTTTTTTTTTTTTTAGCAAACATGGTTGAGGTTCATATCCTTATTCTTAATGTCTGTGTGTCGCAAATGAGTAGCTATATTTCCTTCATAATTATTTGTGATCCTTCTGGAAGCTGTACTACTGTCCCAAATAACATCACATAAATTTAATTGAATAACTTTTTTATGATTTAAGAAATTCATTTGCAATAAGTACATCAAAACTTTTTCACATTTCTTGCTATAACTGATGAGTTTCAGAAACACAATTAACAGCCAGAGAAACATTAAGATATAAGAGTAACAGTCCAAGAGCTCAACTAAAGCAGTCTCTGATCTCCATGATGGAGAGGTCAAAATCAAAAAATTTTTATTAAAATTATAAACCTCTGTTCATTATCAAATATTCTTGCAGATATGAGAGAACTGAAGTCAAACTGTAATCAGTGAAGCTGCTAATGCTGCTATTTAATGGAGTTGTTTAATTCTCTGTTTTAATTCAGTTGGTTTGGTGCGAGGCTGTGTCTGTAGTTTTATTTCTTGTTCTTTTCTTCAGTGATTGTGCTTGTTAGCTGCAGGTGTTCATCAATTCACTTATTTGTGGTCATTCACTTTGTCTAGTGGACTAAACTAATCAACTAATTTAGGGACTAGTGAATGAGGGTGTGTGGTTAGATTTTAGACACTCTGATTAGTTTCTCGAAAACGAAGGTTAGATCTGTTACAGCTTTTTTTCGTATTTTACACTGAAATAAGCTGTTAATCGTTTAACAGGTTTTCACTGTAGATTGTACAGACTTTTACCGTTAAAATAACGGATATTTTTTACAGTGTAGAGCATCAGTTAAGCTTACTCTGGCCCTGCGTTTGTTTACCATGCAAATAAATTTAGATAAGAGAAAGGACACAATTTTAGAAGGAAAGTTTTAGTATAAAACAATTAATGTCGCATCACCAGGCTATCTTGCGTTTCCTCCAGAGTTTGATGCAATTTCGGGTGTTTCATTTTTAATCTTTAGACTTTAACTGCAGTTCAGCAGTTCACTCTCATTCACAGTCCACTTAGAATCCAACATGGAAATCACTTTTGTTTGTTATTGGCATTGATTGTTTTGAAATTCAAATGGCACTTCCATGCATTTCTGTAATAAATATGCCATTTTGTGATTAATCATGATTAATAACAAAAAAAGTGTGATTAATTACGTTAATTTTTTTTATCATTTGACAGCCCTAATGATAATATATTTATCTGGTTTAACTTGTTTTCAGCATTTAATGAAATCCCTTATTTTGGTAGTTTCATGGTAATTTTGTAGTGTAGTAATCTTGTTCAAAAGTCTGCAAGATTTAACAGGACATTTATTGATCTTATTTGCAGAAGAGTAGTATCAGAATCAGTTTAAAAAATGCTTATATGGGCACTTAAGTGTAAATGTATTGTTTACAATTTTTTATTTTTGCCTACATTTTTAAATGCTATTATATGTGCATATGAATTTATGGTAATTTATTTTTAAAATTCTACTATTCATTTTAATATTATTTGTTAGGCATCTAGGGTCTGAGAGTAACACAATATGATTCTCTGTGTTTCCTGTACATGTGGTTAAATTGACAATAAAGCCGACTTTGACTTATATTTATATGTTTATTGCTGAACGACAAGGTTAGTGTTCTACTTGCCTCATGACAAAGTGAATGATTTCAGATTCTTTGCACATTTTGCAATTTATTCATTTAAAAATGAGGATTAATACTCAAAATTGTCACTTGTTAAATCAATGACTACATTACTAATTATTATAAATATAAGAAACTAGTTATTATACACTTAGTTTAAGAGTAGGCACTAAGGCCCAATCCTATTTCAGCAAGTTCCACTTATTTTGACATTTCTGGCCTCGCTCCTCACTAATAGTAGTAGTAATATAGCAAATAAAAATACTTCAAGCAAAGTTAATACAAGAAATACAAATCAACAATCATTTAGGATTGTCTAGGCCAGGGGTGTCAAACTCAATTCCTGGAGGGTCGAAGCCCTGCACAGTTTAGTTCCAACCCTGCTCCAACACAATTACCTGTAGGTTTCAAACAAGCCTGAAGGACTCAATTAGTTTGATCAGGTGTGTTTAATTAGGGTTGGAACTAAACTGTGCAGAGCTGCGGCCCTTTTGGAACTGAGTTTGACACCTGTGGTCTAGGCAGTTAAACATTATTCAGCAACACAATTTAAATCACCACCGTATAATAATAATAATAATCCTGTATTGTTTTCATTGAGTAAATATTTATATAATGTACAATTAATCTTTAAGCTGTACACATTTAATTTGCTGTGTCCAAATGGCTTCAATTTGCTGGAAATGCTTACACAGTCACAGACCTTAAAAACACATGCAAATAATAAACATTTAGGATTTAAAGTTGGAATGACTCCAGAATGTTGTTAACTGTAATGTTTGGTCAACTATTATCCCAAATACATTTTGACTATTACGGACTCGCACATTGCGACATCGATGATACAACGACATATTGTGCAGTCCTATTGTAAATTAGATCAAATTAACTTTTTTTGAAAAGTACTGAGAATTGCATTAAACAGGACCTTAATGGTCACATCAGATATTTAGTGTGTCTTAATGAATGTAAGTTTTAAAGAGTCCAGACAGCAGTTTATATCTTTGTTTGAATGATTCAGTTGTTTGACCGAATCATCTCATTCATCAGACTTTACTACCACCTACTGGAAGATTTAGATTCTTATTTTCAGCATTATTCTCATTTGAAAAAAAATCACATTTTTTATATTAAAATGCAATTAAAATACAATAAACTATATTCTTTGAAATAAAGGAATAGTTCACACAGATAATAAATTTATCACACTTTTGTGCCATTTAAATCTGTATGAATTTATTTGTATTGTAGACTATTTTTGTAAATGTTTACCTGCTCACTTCTTTTCACTTTTAACAACAGTGAACTGAAATCTTCTTTCGGTGGTTATTTCTGAGTCAGTTTTATGACATTTAACATAAACTTTGTGCCAAAAATTAGCATTAAATCAATTTATTAGGTCACTTTCCCCAGGGCCGTAAGTATTACATGTTTGGTTAAATAAACAAATAAATAATGAAATTTCATACATGTGTTTTACTGAAAGTTGACTCATTTTAAGACACTAAAAAGTTTATTTTTTTCCAAAAATGTAAAATATTCTATAAATTAATTATTATTTTTTGAACATGTGTGTGTTATATATGCTGTGAGGGCTTGTTATATATATATATATATATATATATATATATATATATATATATATATATATATATATATATATATATATGTATATATATATATATATATATATAAACATATATTTATACACTGTTAAAAATTGTCCCGTTAAAAAACAGTAAAATACTGGCAGCTGCAGTTGCCAGCAATGTACTGTTATTTTACAGTATGTTGATGTAAAAATACATGGACTACATTGATTTACACAATACTCAAGTGAACTCATTTTGCTCACTGAAAGCAACTGCCTCAACTTGGTCAACTGCTGAATGAGTTTATGAAGTAATGTGCTATATATGCATAGAAGCATACTTATAATGATAACTTATTTTAGTTAATTAGAAAAGTTCGGTTTAACTCTAATGTCTTATATTTCACATCAGCACACATACATGTAAATCTGGAATTACCAGAGATTCTGACTGCATCAGCAACTAAACAGCCGCTGTCTTTAAATAGAGAAACATGCAGAATAACATCAGCAGTTCATTGTTCATCTTTAACTCATACACTGGCTCTACTCTCCTCCACAACGGTGACAGACAGAAGACATTAGCTTCAGGTTTTACAGTAAAATACTGTTTTTTCCTTGATTTAACAGTAATCTACTGGCAGCTGTGGTTGCCAGCAATATACTGTTTTTTTACAGTCTACTTCTGTAGTGTAAATTAACAGTATATTACTGTTAAAATACATTTTTACACTGTGTTTTTACCTCTCACACCTTTAACCCTTTAAACCCCAGAGCATATACTTCAGTTTTAATTGAAGTGTCCACACTACTGAGTGTTCAAGAAACATGGAGCAAAGCTGAAGTAAATTCATTAATTAACTGACTAATTAAATGATAATTGAGGATTAACAATGAACAAATGAAGAAATACTGAAGGGAAAAAACAAGAACAAAACATACAAAACTTTAGTCACAGCTTTATAATGAAATAACCTGAAGAACAACAAATGATTAAATCATTTAAATGATCAGCGGATGATTAAACAACTCTACAAACATCATCACCAGCTACACTTATTACTTAATACATGTATTTTTGTATAACATCTACTAAAGTTCTTCTTGAGAAAAAGTGAAAGTTTTACGTCACCATCATGGAGAACAGAGTTTGCTTTAGTTGGGCTCTTAGCCCTGTCATTTTTAACATTTATATATCTTGGCTGCTGCAATTGATAAGAACTTTGTTTAAAAAGCTCCTTTGTTGTGGCAAGCCAGCCAAAAACCTAAATAAGATCTGGTGATGTTCATGTTGCTATTAAATGGCAGAGTCTGTTCTCATTTAGTATAATAAAATGTACTGCTCCTATTCAATGTTAAATCTATTGTTTTACATTATATGTCTATATATGGCAATGATTTCTGGAAGTTTTTAAGAATCTCTTGGACAATAACACTGCTCTACGGTGTAAATCGCACTCAAAGAAACATCAATTATCAGCATATGAACCTCAATAATGGTGACAACTAACAAAATTAACAGTTTAACTCACAAACAGGCAACTGAAAGTCTAAACATAAACAACAGCAGAATCAAACACAAATAAAGAAAACTGTGAGACCATTATACAACATTTATTTATACCGCGATGCATGCTGGGATATTGGTGCCGTGCCACTCCCAGCATGCATTGCAGCATGAAACATTTGAGATGTTACCATTGTTGAGATACAAGGTCAGATTCATGAGGTCTGAGTGTGTATTCGTCATAACTGAACTGTTTTTGTATGTTATTTCTTAACTGTTAAGTAATTATGGAGGTATCTTTTCTGTTTCCACTTCTCATTAATTAAATTAATACCTGCAACTAAGCATAAAATCTATTGCATGAGGCCCTTCTTCCAGATTTATAACAAAACATTTATCAGAACTAATTTCAGACTAATAGGTTTCTCTATTTATTGACTTTCCAACTTGATTGTTATAATACAAGCATTTTGTTAACTCTTTATTATAGTAATTGGAGTGTCTGAATTAAAAAGTTCAAGGGTGATGAGCCCAACTAAACCAGCCCCTCACTCCATTATGGTGACACAAAAAACACCTTAATTTCTGTTGGATCTCAATGAGAATAGTATGGAAGTCAAATCAGTCAGTAATAAGTGTGTGTCTGCTGTTGTTTGTGGAGTTGTTTAATGATCCTCTACTGAGACTGAAGCTGTTTTATTTTATTTGATTTTATTTAATGTTGTAACTCAAGTCACTGTTTGTGTTTCTTGTTTATTTTCTTCAGTAATTGTGATTATTAACAGCAGGTGTTCATCAGTGTCTGAATTCACTCATTAGTGTTCATTAACTCTGTCAGGTGAACTATATTAGTTAACTAGTGTATGAAATAGTGAACAAGGGCACAAAGTGTGATTTCAAACACAGACTTCAAAACATCGAATCTGAACTCTGTTAGCTCACAGTTTTCTGCAGTTGGTTACTTTCTCGAAAACAAAAATGTTACCCAGAAAGCACTGTTTTTAACAGAATATTACTGTTTTAGTGAAAAAAACATTATTTTACCGTAGAATCTGACCGTTTTTTAACAGCAATTTTTTACAGTGTATGTGTGTGTGTGTGTGTGTGTGTGTGTGTGTGTGTGTGTGTGTGTGTGTGTGTGTGTGTGTGTTTGTGTGTGTGATTTTGTAGTTTCTTTCGGCCATTCAGGTGGCATCTTCTGTCTGGAGCATCAGGCTGTCATCTCCTGCTGTTCAGAATCAGGTGGTTTGTCTTGGTCGGGCATCTCAGCTGAGACCTGTCCACTATGGGTGACCCTACCGGTAGCTGTGAAGTACCAGTGGCGTAGCTCTCAGCATCACTGATGCACACAAGCCCTCACAGCACGTCAAGCTGCAAACCGTGTGAGGGACCCTAACCTACCCTAACCCAACAGCCAACACTAACAACTAACAACCATAAAGTGCCAAAAACCACTCAGAGGAGACCAGCAACATGCAAGAAACCGCCTAGACAACCTTGCTAAACGCATGTCAACATCCAGCAAACCATCCAAAAGAACCCAACAACCTGAGAGCCGAATATCAGCAGCACTGACCGTCACCAAAACATCCAGCAATGTGATAAAACTTGAATGAAAAGTAAAATTTTATGTCATGCAAACTTATTCTATAACTATATACAATATATACAGTATGTACATACGAGCCCTTGATCCTTCATCTGGCACTAGTATGGCTCAGTGCCTGGGCTTCTTCCTCCGGGGCTCCTTGGGCAGTGGCTCTCTGCTGATGTCCACCCTGAATCTAGGAGCGACGCTGGACTCGGACCTGCTCTCCGTGATGATCACACGTCCATCTGGTTGCTCGGTCTCCAGCAGCGCAGGCCGGTCCAGCTTCTCCCAGAGCCGCTGCTTGATCTCGAGTCCTTGCTGAAGACTGTATCGGCTAGCGCGTCTCTTCTTGGTGGAGCCCATCACACTGCAGTATATCTGCTGAAAGTCCTGCACACTCCGACCGTGGATGGAGAGGGGCTCCTCCTGTGGACACTCACCCGCTGAGGAGGAGACTGATGCTGCGGGACGGAGGACAGGAAGAACAGCCGCGTTCCTCAGGTACCTCTCCTCCAGGGAAGTGTCCGACGAGCTGCAGGTGTCCGGCCTGGCCGCCGCTGCTGGCTCCTCAGAGGAAGAGACGCGCTCCAGCAGGAAGTCCTTCAGGTGCCCGGGGCGCGTCCTGGTTCTTCTCGAGCGCCGCAGAGTCATCACGAACAACTTCAAACACTTCTCAAACTGCTGAAACTTTGCCAAGGGAGATTTGTGCAGAAGTTTGTAGCGCGATGATCAGTACTGATTACTTTATAGACAGTTGTGTGGATGTTTAAACCAATTCAAGTTGCCATGGTGACAGAATGACGACGAGACTCATTTAAATGTAAACAATAATTGATTTCAGCGTTAAGTCAATTAGAGCAGCAAAAGCTGTGTGTTTACAGTACAGTATTTGTTAAATTTTACTAAATACAGAAAACATCTTAATAATCATGTATTACCAGCCCCATATACCTAAAAAATAAATATTGTCCTCGTTTTTCTTTATTATATTTTTACTTTTGAACTTCGTTTGCACGTCAGAAGTCTGCTCACGTTAGCAGTGGCGTGGCAGCCCCTTTAATAGTGCGTGTGTGTGGTGATGTGACCCGTTTATATAATCACTTTTTAAGGACTTAAATTAATGTGTACGTCCTTAAAACATTGGTAATTAGTTCCAAAACACTACCTTACAATAGCCACAGCAGGGGTGGGCTGGGTTGTGTTAACCTGTGAATGTTTAAAATTTCAGTTTAAGACTGATGGTGTGTGTGTGTGTGTGTGTGTGCGTGTGTGTGTGTGTGTGTGTGTGTGTGTGTGTGTGTGTGTGTCTGTCTGATCTTGTTGACTGTTGTGTGTATTGTGCGTTCAGCTGGAACCAGAGGGATTACTGTGCTGGGTTCTGTCAGGAGCGCTGGGTCTCTCTCTGGTCCTCTCCTTCATTCTGGTTCCTCTTCCGTGTTTTTCATCCGAGCCGAGCCTACATGGCATATTTTTTATGTGTTTATATGTTTCCTCATTATCAATAACCAAGCAAGTGCATGATATTTAGTAATAATTACTTTATTCATTGTCTCACAAAAAATAGTATTTTAACATGTGTTCTCAAGGGACAACACTATTGATCTTATTCTGCAATGCACTTCTGATTCAGTTCCTTATGGAAAAAATCCATATGAATAATAAAAGGCAGAAAGCGGTCAAACTACCAGTGTGTGTACATAACTATACAGACAAAGTAGAATGATATAATAATAAAATATCAGAGCCTCGAGCAGCACAATGGGCTGTTTTAACCTCTAAAAATGTAAAAAGGGACAGTAAAATTATTAATAGTTTATTGATTCTGAAAATATTTAGTGATCCATGCATAAATTTGTCATTTAATAAAGGAATCACAACTCTTAGTTGTACCCCTTAAACCCAAAATATTTGCTTAAAGTGTTTTATTTTTTACTATTTATTTATTTAAATTTTAGTTACATTTGTTTTACTTAGTATTTTGGTTTGATGTTATATTTAATGATAATAATAAATGGTCTTTATTTAGAATAATAATAATAATTCCATTTAAATACAGTCTGATAACATTTCTTCAATATTTCAAATAAAAATATTGTCATTTAGAGCATTTTTAATCAGCCACTGTCAGAAAAATTAATTGTGACTGAAAAGCAAGGTTAGCAAACTGACTACTTACTGTAACTCCTCTAAAGCTACTGTAAAACATTAGTATCGTGTTGACTAAAATGAGCATGTCTGAAATCCTGATACTATACTATACTTCTAATTTACAAAATAAAACAAAAATTATGACAAATTACCAGAGAAATTTACAATATCTAAAATTATTTAAATCTTTTTTTTTTTTTTGACAATCAATTTTTTATAGGAAAAACCCACTATCTATTAAGCTAACTTTTTAAAGAAGTCTCTTCAGCTCACCAAACCTGCATTTGCTCCAAAGCACAGCAAAAACAGTCCAATTATTATTATTATTATTATTATTATTATTATTATTATTATTATTATTATTATTATTATTATTATTATTATCAATATTTATTAGCATTTGATTAGTTTTTTTAGGATTCTTTGATGATTAAAATATTCAAATAGCTGATAAACCTGAAATAAAAAAAGCTTTTGTAGCATTATATTACAATATTAAATAGCTTAGAGCAAGCAGAATTATTGACTTTATTCTTTTATTTTTAAATGAACAGTTTTATTTAACAAGGATATTTTAACTTGAGCAAATGTGACGATAAAGTCATTTAAAATGTCTTGCATGTTTAATTCTGATAAATGCAGTTCTTCTGAAATTTTGGGTTATCAAAGAAAGCTGAAAATCTTCTCCCTGTAAGCCTGTCCGCTCTGCCCACCAGGATGTAGATGTCTGTCTGAAGGACTGCAGTCCCACCTGAAAGAAGAAGAACAGGATGCTAAACTACTTAGAAATAGAAATGAATTCATGTGTAAAGTACTGACTATCGTGACCTCAGTTCAGATGAATACAGTAATTTGACCTTATTTTATTGCGCATGTCATGTAAATGTGTTACATCTACTGGGATGAACGAGTTAAACAAATATGTGACCCAAAAATAAAAATCCCCCCATAAACATTTATACACCTGACCTGAGTCTGACTTGAGGCTATACTGTATGATGGAGTAAATGTTGGGGTGATTTTCATTTTCGGGTGAACTATTCTTTTAAGCCAAAGTTGTCAATAGACCCTTTTCACATTTCTGTCATCATAGTAGGGAAAACATAGAGCGCAGTGAATGGGAGAGTGAGTACAACAAATAACTTAATAAAATAATAAAAGACAAACTCCACAATGGTGTTATAAAGACTTTCAGAAAAGGAAAAAACTAGTGTGCGACTGATGACAGCAGCCAGAGGAGAGAATAACATTAATTTTACTCTCAGCCTCGTAGACGCTGCATTGGAAACACATTGCACAAGCGATAATTCATTTTTTGTAATTCGAAGCAAGATGATATGATACATTCATAAACACATATAAATGTTCATATGTTTTTTTTTTTTAATCAAAATGTTAAAAACTTTTAAGGATTTCAGATGCCGAAGACAGCTAAACACGTCAGGCTTGTGAAAAGGGTACAGTAGTATCAGAAAGCTATCAGTAAATCATTGTTATGTGTTTTGTGTCTGCTGTGTTGTCCAACAGAGGGTTCCAGAAACTGGCGGATGGTTTTTGAAGGTTGTCTGTCGCTTTCAAGATGGCCAGCCATTCTGGATCAAACTCAAGCTTCTTGTAGGAGCTTCCTCCACAATCTGCAATGACAAAACAACGGAATCTACTTCTGGATCTCACTAAACATGCTGAATGATGGAAACAGGAGGATCATTACCTGAAAGAAGACATTCAACAAGTGAGAGAAAACTGTTGATCTTCAGCAGCATTATTCATGATTCTCAGCCTGAAGAGACAAACAGCTTATTGTTACTCATTTTAAACTGATCTCTACATTTTATTCAGCCTTTTTCACACATTTCATGCCTGAAGCCTGTAACTGGAGAGATATAAAGTCAGATTTGAGTTCACATTGTCATAAATAAAAAATAATGAAAACATGTGAGCCATTTGCAAGTAAATTGTTTTCTTTTTGTTTAAAATTACTTTTATGACACAAAATTTCAACTATGGATGAAAAAATCTTCCATAGCCTTATGTTTTAACTGATATAGTGTATGTTACACTTTATATCCGCATAACTTATTGCTTAACAGAACTAAAAACTTGCTTTTATTGTAGCTGAAAAAAAAAAAAAATAAATAAGACTTTACCCAGAAGTAAAAAATATTATAGGAAATACTGTGAAAAATCTTCTGTTAAACATCCTGTGGGGAAAAGATGTGTGAATAATTTTGACTTTATTTTACAATGAAGGCATTTTAGTTGGCTATGTGTGAAACAGGCTTAATCCAAAGGTAACCAAAAGCTTTTTTAAAAGCACTGAGTGACAGTGAATAAGTACCCACCTGGTGCTGCATCAGTGTTGAGTTCAGTGCAGGTGAGAAGAGATCCAGTCTCTGGCATGCAGGTGGTCTAGAAGCCCGGCAGCAGCAGCAGGACTTCCCAAAGTATACAGCTCTCCACCAACTGTTCAATTCAAGTCAGGTTTATTTGTTCAGCACTTTTTACAATAATTATTTCAAATCAGCTTTACAAAAGGTGCACATTACTGCATTACAATCAGATTAAGTCAAAGTAACAATCAAATTTATGTTATTGTATACAGACATAGTTATCGTGCAATATTATAGCATATAGGTCAGGGATTCTCAACCAAAGGGCCGCAGCCCACTAGTGGGCCTCAGCAACCCTGCAGGTAGGCCACGATATGACCTCTCAATATTATACTATAACTTTTTGGATTTCATTATAGTATGCTATATTAAAATGATCGAAGTCATGCGCTTTTTGCTGTTCTCTAATTGATCACTTCAAACTCAAAACAAGAGCAAAAACAGCTTGATCGCGTCTGTAACTGCTTTACGCATGTCTGTTCAATCCCAAACTATGCAAGAAGTGAAAGTGAAAGTCTTTCTTTGTGTATTTTTTGTGAACTATTTAATACATCTGCATAGTTGTCTAAATTAATGTCCTGTGAGTGTTTAATAAGAGACGTGCACCACAGGAGGATCTAGCAAGGCTCAATGCATGTTTCTACCATAGAATGTAAAATAAACTTGGACATGAGCTTCAGACCAATAATATCCTGCAATCTCAACTGCCATCAGATCGACTCGTTTCAACAGATTTAGGGTGTTTAACTTTATTTTACATTTGTCTGTATAGTTTTGATATATTTAATAGTAGATTTTCAGTCAGTCCAGTTTAAAGTAGAAGCTGTTCTTTTGCAGTCTCCCTGTTGATTTGTGGTTCTCTTTGAATCTGTGTATGTTTTTTAAAAAATAAATAAAGTTATATATATTATAAGTTTAGTTGTCTATAAAATGATATATATATATATATATATATATATATATATATATATATATATATATATATATATATATATATATATATATGTAATTTTATATACAACCTATAATATATCTAATTTTATTTATTTTTAATATACAGTTTAGTTTTTCCCCAATTTCTGTTTAACAGAGAGCACATTTTTTCAATGCATTTGTAAACATAAGTTTTAATAAATGATTTCTAAGAACTGATTTATTTTATCTTTGCCATGATGACAGTAAATAATATTTGACTAGATATTTTTCAAGAAACTTCTATACAGCTTAAAGTGACATTTAAAGGCTTAACAAGTTTAATTAGGTTAACTAGGCGGGTTAGTGTAATAAGGCAAGTCATTGTACAACAATGGTTTGTTCTGTAGACTATCGAGAAAAAAAGTAGGTTAAAGGGGCTAATAATTTTGTTCTTAAAATGGTGTTTAAAAAAATAAAAACTGCTTTTATTCTAGCCAAAATAAAACAAATATGACTTTTTCCAGAAGAAAAAATATTATCAGACAAACTGTGAAAATGTGAAAATATATATAAAATGCTGATAATAAAAAATAATAGAAGGCACAACAAATGTATAATATATATTTGTTAAAATAATATAATATATTATTTGTTAATAAATAAAAGTTTAAATGAAAAAATTTAAAATGTTAAAAATTTTAGAGAAAATGTCAGACAGGTGGGCCTTCAAAAATTGATTGGAGAAAGAAGAGTGGCCCGAAGTGAAAAAGGTTGAGAGCCCCTGCTATAGGTGATGTCTATGTGTCCATGTTTAATGAAGTGTATCTGTGTATTAAGTGTATGTGTTGTTCAAAGTCCTTGATGGTTGGCATCATCTCTTCGTATCTGCTGTCCTTGATGGTTGGCATTGTCTCTTCACAGGTTTTAGATTCCATAAATGGTGCTGCACAATCTCTAGAGTTCTCGAGATGGGTGACCCCAGGAGGAAAAAGAGAACAAAGAATATAATTAGCGTAGCTGCTCTTCATAGTGTATTAAACAAGAGATATTAATGTCAATGTGAAAATGAAGTGCTATACATAAACGTTATATGAACAGACATAAAAACAAACATATAAAGCATACATGTATTTCTAGCAAAATGCCTGGTGCATTAAGAGAGGAGAGTGTCCTACAGGTGGTCTGTCAAGCCCACTCACCTGCATAAAGCACATTCATGCATAATACCATTATGTGATTATGTGATGCATTAAGAGTATGCTTTACTGGGTTTAGGAGTGAGCGACGTATCTGAGCAAGGGCGTGTGCGCACGAGACGTACCTGAAGAGCGGTGGGGGTGAGTTGCGTGCGACATACTTAACGAGTTGGGAGGGATGCGGTGGAGAGGAGTGTGCACCGTATTTAAGGACTGGGTCAGAGACTATGATTCATTTGCGGGCATCCAGGAGTCACTATGCATTTGCGGGATACTCCCGGAACTTCCGGGAGGCTTGGGATGTCTGCATTACAGTTATCCAGCCTAGAAGTCATAAAAGCATGAATTAGCTTTTCTGCATCTGAAATGGACATTATGCTTCTTAACTTAGCAATATTTCTCAGATGAAAAAAGACATGGGAGATTTGGTTTTCAAAAGTTAAGTTGCTGTCTAATATAACACCCAGATCTATTGTAGTAGAGGTAACGCTAACTTTGTTGGTCATCCAGTCTTTAACATCTTTAAAACACTTAGTTAGCTTAAACAGTTCAGACATCTCATCAGGTTTAGTTGAAATAAATAATTTAGTATCATCTGCATAGCAGTGAAAGCTGATCCAGTGTCTTCTAATAATGTCTCCCAGGGTTGGCATGTATATTGTAAACAGCAAAGGGCCTAAAACTGATCCTTGAGTACCCCATTCTTTACTAGACTGACTTGTGAAAGCTGTCCATTTATTTAAGCAGTTCTGAGTTGAATGTGGTTGGAGCTAAACTATGCAGAGCTGTGGCCCTCTAGGAATTGAGTTTGAGACCACTGACTTAAACCATCGTAAAGCCTGTCCCTGGTCACCTGTAGATTTTATGCGATCTATGACTATATTGTGATCGATGATGTTAAATGCAGCCCTGAGATCAAGTAAAACTAGTAATGAGATGCAGCATCGGGCAGCTAAAAGTAAATTGTTGGTTATTTTCACTAACGCTGTTTCTGTACTGTGATGAGGCCTGAAACACTTCAAAAACTTTGTCCATCTGCAGATAGCAGAATAATTGGGCAGAAACGGCTTGTTCTAGTATTTTAGATATAAATGGAAGATTTGAAATGGGTCTATAATTAGCTAAGTTGCTGGGGTCCAGTTGTGGTTTCTTAATAATAGGCCTAATAACAGCTAGCTTGAAAGGAATTGGAACAGGACCTAACGATAGAGAGGAGTTGATGAGGTTAAGAAGAGGTTCTCCTACTACAGGTAGCAACTCTTTCAGTAATTATGCTGGACTTGGGTCTAACATACATGTAGCTGGTTTAGACATGTATAGGTTTATCTAGCTCTTCCTAGTGATCTATATTATTTTGATTTAGTGTAATGTTTTTTGAATCTGAAGTATAAGGCAGTGCAGAAAGTTTAACATCTTCTATTTTCTGTCTGAAACCTTTTATTTTATCACCCCTAATTCAAGTCATCAATATTAATTTAGCTGTGGGACATTTTATACCAACAATGACTGATTATTAGTTAGTTAAGCAATAGTGTTAAATAAATATCTAGGATTGTTAAGGTTATTCCCTATAAGTTTGTGGAGGTGCTCAGCCCTGAAAGATTTTAGAGCCCTCCTATAGCTGGACATATTATCTTTGTACGCAATTCTAAAGACCTCTAATTTGTTTTTTGCTTTTTTTGTTTTTTTTTTCACTTACATTCAAGGGAACGCGAGTATGACTGTTATACCATGGTGTAGTTTTTTTCTCTCTAGCCTTTTTTTAATTTAATGGGTGCCACAGTATTTAGTGTGCTAGTGAAGACAGCATCTGTACTGCTAGCTACTACATCAAGCTCATTAAAAGCTTAGAAGACCAAACTTAAAAAAAAATTCTATTTTTTAGCAGTTTTTCTGGTTTGAGTCTTCTTTGATTGCTTCTAGAATACAGAGTAAATTTACTTCTTAATCTCATTATACCAGATATTGATATAGATATAGATGTAGATAGCCAGATATGCATTACTATGATTTAAGTGGGATGAGCAAGAGTCTTTATGGTTAAAATGTGAATTTTCACTTACTAGTCAGACAGAATGAAGCATTCTGGAGATGTTGTCCTGCTCTGCTGGGGTGCAGACTATCAGCACGGAAAAGCCTAGGACGCTCCCAGAAAAGATTCCAGTTATTAGCAAAGAGCGATTTCTGTTTTTCACACCATGTTAATAGCCATTCATTCAGAGCAATTCACGAATCATTCATTCACATCCAATGAACCTTTAATTTCCTCAGCAGTAAGTAGGAAGTGGTCCAGAAAGATGATCTGCATGGTGAGGGAGGTGCGTAGAACTGTCTTGATTAGGCTCCTGAAGTGCCTCTTCAGGATCTTGTTCATCCCAATGTGTAGGACGACAGCTTCAATGCTTTCGCCAGAGCTCAGGATAGCAGGTACCTTAGCAGAAACATCCTAAACATGAGCACCAGGAAAGCAGTGGGTGCTTACATTGTTACCTTTATGGATGCAGTGAGGACGTGACGAACAATGGAATTGCCAATGATTGTGACGCCGCGTCCCATCTTGTGGAGGGGGCAAATCGGTTCTTTGTGGGGATCTCGAACACCTTAGGCAGCAGCGGAGGAGAGCCCCTGCACCAGGTCCTGACTCATGTTGTGTCGCTGCTGCACCCAGGGGCCTGTGCTGGAGTAAACCACACCTGAGTGTGCCGCATCCCCGGTGCGCTGGGCCTGGACAGAGAAACACAAGGGGTTGAGGCGGATGTGTTGAGATTGTATCACACACTTAACTCAGATAAGCGAGCAGCAGCCCGGGAGACGTCAATTGAGGCCCATTGTTCCCAGAGCTATGCCCGCTTCATCTCGAGGTCACAGATCTTTGCTTCCACTGCCTCCAGCTCCAGCTCCAACACCTCCACCAATGCTTCTCCTGCACACAAAGATAGACACAAAAGCGGAATTATTCAGGGTGAAGAGCCAAGACTATAAAAACTAGGTCAATAGTACTGTTTAGTAATAACTAATAACAGTGGCGAGGCTACATAAGGGCCAGGGTGGCACTGGCACACTCAGATTAAGGGTGGCCCAGTGAGACAAAAATATTTTAAAGCTTAAAATTCTTTATTGAAAACATGTAACGAATGTAAGGTGGAATATGAATGATATTGAATGTCGATGATTAACAGCATCCTAGTTATTTTAAGTTTGTCAATCAAATTTAAAGTCCCCCTACTATTGCACAAAATGGAACTGTCCAACTGTTGCACTTTATGCTGATGAGCGCTTTTGTTTTTGACTTGATTTGATTGAGGCAGCAGCTTTAAAATGAAACTAAGTGCTGTCCAGCTGACTATTCTGATCTGCTGGTCAAGAACATTATGAGTTATAAAGCGACAAATGAGTATTAATAATGAGTATTATAATAATAAGGACTGTCAAAATTAGCATGTTAATACACGTGATTAATTAGAAATATTTAACGCGTTTAAAAAAAAAATAACGCAGTTGCTATTTGTTTTTTTTGCTTTCCTGTAGTAGTCGACGTGTGTTTAGGGATGGAGGGTGCATATAGGCGACCTAGGCGGTCCTTATATTCATCTGCAAACTGGTTACTTTTGGGTTGAGGGCAGCACGGTTGCCGTTTGCCTACACTGTAAAAAAAATCTGTAAAATTTACGGAAAAATACTGGCAGCTATGGTTGCCAGAAGTTTTTTGTAAAAAATACAGAATTTTTTAATTAAATAGTTTTTACAGAAAAATTTTGTATTTTTAACAAACGAAAAATGTATTAATTAACTGATGCAATGATAATTTACAAACCTTTGAGTTAATTATTTATATTTGCAGAAAGCAACTACATTTTAATTGGATTTTACTGGCATTAAAATCAATATTTTAAATGTCTAAGTAATATATCTGAGCATATTGATATTGAGAACCATTGTACATCAGTTCACTACAAAAACTTTTTAAATAATGTAAAGTCATTAAATGCATTATTATACTCAAGTGTGATTGTAATTAACAAACAGATTTTCACTGCATTAGTAACTACACAGTTACATTTAAACAAAAGAAGATGCAGCATACCATCAGATTTCTCTTAGTTCATCTTGGACTTGCACACAGACACTACTATCCACCACAATAGTGACACAAAAATGTTTTACAGTATTTTGCTGTTGTTTTTCTTGATTTTACAAAAAAAAAAACTGGCAGCTGTGGTTGCCAGTAATCTACTGTTTTCAACATTTTACATTCGTAAATTCAGTTTACAGAATGTTTCTGTTAAAAATACATTCCACAGTCTGTAATTTTTTGTCAAACACATTTAACCCCTTAAATCCCCGAGCAAAATCCTCACTAGGGTCCTTACTACAGAGGGTTGAACACTCAGACAGTGAGAAAGTTAATGAAATAATTAAGTGACTAATTAGAGGAGGATCGAGAATTATTGATGAACATCTGTTAACAGCAGAATCACTGAAAGAAAGAACAAGACCAAATAACACAAATTACAGCCAAAATTAAAGATGAAATCAACTGAGAATAAAACTCTTAAAAAAATAATAATTAACAAAAATAAAACAAATTACACAATAAAATGTAATTTCTCAAGATCTCAGCAGAGATCAATAAACAACTCCACAAACATTAGGAGCTTCACTTATTACTGACCTTTCACTTTATTTCTGTCATGTGAACAAAAGCTCTTAATGAATTTTTTGTTGTTCATTTGAAGTCACCATGACGGAGGACAGAGTTTGCTTTAGTTGGGATCTTCAACTCCTTGATTTAAAAAAAAAAAAAAAAAAAATTTATTTTTTGGTTGCTATGACTAATTGTGTTAATAACTATATTTGTATAGCAAGAGGAAGCAAAATAAAATATAACATTAAGTCTGATGAGATTAACTAGCGTATCAAAGCAAGCCCCTTGTCTTCTTGTTGAATATCATGTTAGGTGTAAAAATTTAAAATTATACGCAAGTGAACCCACTGGAGCTTCAGCAAAAAATGACAGTTTAACAGGTCTAAATACACCATTCACAATAAGAATGTTTCAACTATGGCAGAACTCAAAAACACACAGACATCAACAATTAGTCTTTGAATCTCAATAATGGTGAAAAACAAAAAAATCAAAATCAAATAAAAAAACAACCCAGAACAAAGAAAGATATTTTAAGAGCATAAAGCTGCAAAATTTATTCAAGCTGCAATGCATGCTGGGAGTTTTGTAATGTGCAAGTACCCAGCATGCATTGCGGAATGAATAAATTTAGCAGTTTTTTTTTTTTTTTTAGCAACCATGGTTGAGGTTCATTTCCCTATTCTTAATGTCTGTGTGTCGCAAATGAGTAGCTAGAATAATTATTAATTCCTTCATAATTATTTGTGATCCTTCTGGAAGCTGTACTACTGTCCCAAATAACATCACATAAATTTAATTGAATAACTTTTTTATGATTTAGGAAATTCATTTGCAATAAGTACATGAAAGTTTCGTCACATTTCTTGCTATAACTGATGAGTTTCAGAAACACAATTGACAGCCAGAGAAACATTAAGATATAAGAGTAACAGTCCAAGAGCTCAACTAAAGCAGTCTCTGATCTCCATGATGGAGAGGTCAAAATCAAAATTTTTTTATTAAAATTATAAACCTCTGTTCATTATCAAATATTCTTGCAGATATGAGAGAACTGAAGTCAAACTGTAATCAGTGAAGCTGCTAATGCTGTTATTTAATGGAGTTGTTTAATTCTCTGTTTTAATTCAGTTGGTTTGGTGCGAGGCTGTGTCTGTAGTTTTATTTCTTGTTCTTTTCTTCAGTGATTGTGCTTGTTAGCTGCAGGTGTTCATCAATTCACTTATTTGTGGTCATTCACTTTGTCTAGTGGACTAAACTAATTAACTAATTTAGGGACTAGTGAATGAGGGTGTGTGGTTAGATTTTAGACACTCTGATTAGTTTCTCGAAAACGAAGGTTAGATCTGTTACAGCTATTTTCCGTATTTTACACTGAAATAAGCTGTTAATCGTTTAACAGGTTTTCACTGTAGAATGTACAGACTTTTACCGTTAAAATAACGCAGTTTTTTTACAGTGTAGAGCATCAGTTAAGCTTACTCTGGCCCTGCGTTTGTTTACCATGCAAAGAAATTTAGATAAGAGAAAGGACACACTTTTAGAAGGAAAGTTTTAGTATAAAACAATTAATGTCGCATCACCAGGCTATCTTGCGTTTCCTCCAGAGTTTGATGCGATTTCGGCTGTTTCATTTTTAATCTTTAGACTTTAACTGAAGTTCAGCAGTTCATTCACAGTCCACTTAGAATCCAACATGGAAATCACTTTTGTTTGTTATTGGCATTGATTGTTTTGAAATTCAAATGGCACTTCCATGCATTTCTGTAATAAATATGCCAATTTGTGATTAATCATGATTAATAACAAAAAAAAGTGTGATTAATTACGTTAATTTTTTTATCATTTGACAGCCCTTATGATAATATATTTATCTGTTTTAACTGATCAGCATTTAATGAAATCCCTTATTTTGGTAGTTTCATGGTAATTTTGTAGTGTAGTAATCTTGTTCAAAAGTCTGCAAGATTTAACAGGACATTTATTGATCTTATTTGCAGAAGAGTAGTATCAGAATCAGTTTAAAAATGCTTATATGGGCACTTAAGTGTAAATGTATTGTTTACAATTTTTTATTTTTGCCTACATTTTTAAATGATATTATATGTGCATATGAATTTATGGTAAATTATTTTAAAAATTCTACTATTCATTTTAATATTATATGTTATTCATCTAGGGTCTGAGAGTAACACAATATGATTCTCTGTGTTTCCTGTACATGTATTTAAATTGACAATAAAGCCGACTTTGACTTATATTTATATGTTTATTGCTGAACGACAAGGTTAGTGTTCTACTTGCCTCATGACAAAGTGAATGATTTCAGATTCTCTGCACATTTTGCAATTTATTAATTTAAAAATGAGGATTAATACTCAAAATTGTCACTTGTTAAATCAATGACTACATTATCAATTATCATAAATATAAGAAACTAGTTATTATACACTTAGTTTAAGAGTAGGCACTAAGGCCCAATCCTATTTCAGCAAGTTCCACTTATTTTGACATTTCTGGCCTCGCTCCTCACTAATAGTAGTAGTAATATAGTAAATAAAAATACTGCAAGCAAAGTTAATACAAGAAATACAAATCAACAATCATTTAGGATTGTCTAGGCCAGGGGTGTCAAACTCAATTCCTGGAGGGTCGAAGCCCTGCACAGTTTAGTTCCAACCCTGCTCCAACACAATTACCTGTAGGTTTCAAACAAGCCTGAAGGACTCAATTAGTTTGATCAGGTGTGTTTAATTAGGGGTGGAACTAAACTGTGCAGAGCTGCGGCCCTTTTGGAACTGAGTTTGACACCTGTGGTCTAGGCAGTTAAACATTATTCAGCAACACAATTTAAATCACCACCGTATAATAATAATAATAATAATCCTGTATCGTTTTCATTGAGTAAATATTTATATAATGTACAATTAATCTTTAAGCTGTACACATTTAATTTGCTGTGTCCAAATGGCTTCAATTTGCTGGAAATGCTTACACAGTCACAGGCCTTAAAAACACATGCAAATAATAAACATTTAGGATTTAAAGTTGGAATGACTCCAGAATGTTGTTAACTGTAATGTTTGGTCAACTATTATCCCAAATACATTTTGACTATTACGGACTCGCACATTGCGACATCGATGATACAACGACATATTGTGCAGTCCTATTGTAAATTAGATCAAATTAATTTTTTTGAAAAAGTACTGAGAATTGCATTAAACATGACCTTAATAGTCACATCAGATATTTAATGTGTCTCAATGAATGCAAGTTTTAAAGAGTCCAGACAGCAGTTTATCTCTTTGTTTGAATGATTCAGTTGTTTGACCGAATCATCTCATTCATTAGACTTTACTACCACCTACTGGAAGATTTAGATTCTTATTTTCAGGATTATTCTCATTTGAAAAAAAATCACATTTTTTATATTAAAATGCAATTAAAATACAATAAACTATATTCTTTGAAATAAAAGAATAGTTCACACAGATAATAATTTAGTCAAAATTCACACACTTTTGTGCCATTTAAATCTGTATGAATTTATTTGTATTGTAGACTATTTTTGTAAATGTTTACCTGCTCACTTCTTTTCACTTTTAACAACAGTGAACTGAAATCTTCTTTCAGTGGTTATTTCTGAGTCAGTTTTATGACATTTAAAATAAAATTTGTGCCAAAAAATAGCATTAAATCAATTTATTAGGTCACTTTCCCCAGGGCCGTAAGTATTACATGTTTGGTTAAATAAACAAATAAATAATGAAATCTCATACATGTGTTTTACTGAAAGTTGACTCATTTTAAGACACTAAAAGTTAATTTTTTGCCAAAAATGTAAAATATTCTATAAATTAATTATTATGTTTTTGAACATGTGTGTGTTATATATGCTGTGGGGGCTTGTTATATATATATATATATTTATATGTGTGTGTGTGTGTGTGTGTGTGTGTGTGTGTGTGTGTGTGTGTGTGTGTGTGTGTGTGTGTGTGTTTGTGTGTGTGATTTTGTAGTTTCTTTCGGCCATTCAGGTGGCATCTTCTGTCTGGAGCATCAGGCTGTCATCTCCTGCTGTCCAGAATCAGGTGGTTTGTCTTGGTCGGGCATCTCAGCTGAGACCTGTCCACTATGGGTGACCCTACCGGTAGCTGTGAAGTACCAGTGGCGTAGCTCTCAGCATCACTGATGCACACAAGCCCTCACAGCACGTCAAGCTGCAAACCGTGTGAGGGACCCTAACCTACCCTAACCCAACAGCCAACACTAACAACTAACAACCACTAATGTACTAAAAACCACTCAGAGGAGACCAGCAATACACAAGAAACCGCCTAGACAACCTTGCTTAACGCATGTCAACATCCAGCAAAGCATCCAAAAGAACCCAACAACCTGAGAGCCGAATATCAGCAGCACTGACCGTCACCAAAACATCCAGCAATGTGATAAAACTTGAATGAAAAGTAAAATTTTATGTCATGCAAACTTATTCTATAACTATATACAATATATACAGTATGTACATACGAGCCCTTGATCCTTCATCTGGCACTAGTAAGGCTCAGTGTCTGGGCTTCTTCCTCCGGGGCTCCTTGGGCAGTGGCTCTCTGCTGATGTCCACCCTGAATCTAGGAGCGACGCTGGACTCGGACCTGCTCTCCGTGATGATCACACGTCCATCTGGTTGCTCGGTCTCCTCCAGTGCAGGCCGGTCCAGCTTCTCCCAGAGCCGCTGCTTGATCTCGAGTCCTTGCTGAAGGCTGTATCGGCTAGCGCGTCTCTTCTTGGTGGAGCCCATCACACTGCAGTAGATCTGCTGAAAGTCCCGCACACTCCGACCGTGGATGGAGAGGGGCTCCTCCTGTGGACACTCACCCGCTGAGGAGGAGACTGATGCTGCGGGACGGAGGACAGGAAGAACAGCCGCGTTCTTCAGGTACCTCTCCTCCAGGGAAGTGTCCGACGAGCTGCAGGTGTCCGGCCTGGCCGCCGCTGCTGGCTCCTCAGAGGAAGAGACGCGCTCCAGCAGGAAGTCCTTCAGGTGCCCGGGGCGCGTCCTGGTTCTTCTCGAGCGCCGCAGAGTCATCACGAACAACTTCAAACACTTCTCAAACTGCTGAAACTTTGCCAAGGGAGATTTGTGCAGAAGTTTGTAGCGCGATGATCAGTACTGATTACTTTATAGACAGTTGTGTGGATGTTTAAACCAATTCAAGTTGCCATGGTGACAGAATGACGACGGGACTCATTTAAATGTATACATTAATTGATTTCAGCGTTAAGTCAATGAGCAGCAAAAGCTGTGTGTTTACAGTACAGTATTTGTTAAATGTTACTAAATACAGAAAATATCTTAATAATCATGCATAACCATAGAAGCCCCATATACCTAAAAAATAAATATTGTCCTTGTTTTTCTTTATTATATTTTTACTTTTGAACTTCGTCATACATTTCCACGTCAGAAGTCTGCTCACGTTAGCAGTGGCGTGGCAGCCCCTTTAATAGTGCGTGTGTGTGGTGATGTGACCCGTTTATATAATTACTTTTTAAGGACTTAAATTAATGTGTACGTCCTTAAAACATTGGTAATTAGTTCCAAAACACTACCTTACAATAGCCACAGCAGGGGTGGGCTGGGATGTGTTAACCTGTGAATGTTTAAAATTTCAGTTTAAGACTGATGGTGTGTGTGTGTGTGTGTGTGTGTGTGTGTGTGTGTGTGTGTGTGTGTGTGTGTGTGTGTGTGTGTGTGTGTGTGTGTGTGTCTGTCTGATCTTGTTGACTGTTGTGTGTATTGTGCGTTCAGCTGGAACCAGAGGGATTACTGTGCTGGGTTCTGTCAGGAGCGCTGGGTCTCTCTCTGGTCCTCTCCTTCATTCTGGTTCCTCTTCCGTGTTTTTCATCCGAGCCGAGCCTACATGGCATATTTTTTATGTGTTTATATGTTTCCTCATTATCAATAACCAAGCAAGTGCATGATATTTAGTAATAATTACTTTATTCATTGTCTCACAAAAAATAGTATTTTAACATGTGTTCTCAAGGGACAACACTATTGATCTTATTCTGCAATGTGCTTCTGATTCAGTTCCTTATGGAAAAAATACATATGAATAATTGTATAATAATAAGTGTGTGTACATGACTATACAGACAAAGTAGAATGATATAATAATTAAATATCAGAGCATCGAGCAGCACAATGGGCTGTTTTAACCTCTAAAAATGTAAAAAGCGGCAGTAATTATTAATAGTTTATTGATTCTGAAAATATTTAGTGATCCATGCATAAATTTGTCATTTAATAAAGGAATCACAACTCTTAGTTGTACCCCTTAAACCCAAAATATTTACTTAAAGTGTTTTATTTTTTACTATTATTTATTTATTTATTTAAATTTTAGTTACATTTGTTTTATTTAGTATTTTGGTTTGATGTTATATTTAATGATGCTAATAATGAATGGTCTTTATTTATAATAATGATAATAATCCCATTTAAATACAGTTGTGGCAGAAGAAATAAGAGACCAAGGACTTTCTCTGGATTTATGGGTTTAAGTTAAATGCATTTTATTCTATAAAGGTCTGATAACATTTCTTCAACATTTCAAATAAAAATATTGTCATTTAGAGCATTTTTAATCAGCCACTGTCAGAAAAATGAACTGTGACTGAAAAGCAAGGTTAGTAAACTGACTACTTACTGTAACTCCTCTAAAGCTACTGTAAAACATTATTATCGTGTTGACTAAAATGAGCATGTCTGAAATCCTGATACTATACTATACTATACTTCTAACAAAATAACTTAACAAAATTTTACAAAATAAAACAATAATAATGACAAATTACAAGAGAAATTTACAATATCTAAAATTATTAAAATCTATTTTTTTTTATTTTGACAATCAATTTTTCATAGCAAAAACCCACTATCTATTAAGCTAACTTTTTAAAGAAGTCTCTTCTGCTCACCAAACCTGCATTTGCTCCAAAACACAGCAAAAACAGTCCAATTATTATTATTATTATTATTATTATTATTATTATTATTATTATTATTATTATTATTATTATTATTATATTATTATTATTATTATTATTATTATTATTACTATTATCATTACTATTATTATCAATATTTATTAGCATTTGTTTAGTTTTTTTTTTCTTTGATGATTAAAATATTCAAATAGCTGATAAACCTGAAATAAAAAAGCTTTTGTAGCATTATATTACAATATTAAACAGCTTGGAGCAAGCAGAATTATTGACTTTTTTTCTTTCTTTTTTTTAATGAACAGTTTTATTTAACAAGGATATTTTAACTTGAGCAAATGTAACGATAAAGTCATTTAAAATGTCTTGCATGTTTAATTCTGATAAATGCAGTTCTTCTGAAATTTCTAGTAATCAAAGAAAGCTGAAAATCTTCTCCCTGTAAGCCTGTCCGCTCTGCCCACCAGGATGTAGATGTCTGTCTGAAGGACTGCAGTCCCACCTGAAAGAAGAAGAACAGGATGCTAAACTACATAGAAATAGAAATGAATTCATGTGTAAAGTACTGACTATCGTGACCTCAGTTCAGATGAATACAGTAATTTGACCTTATTTTATTGCGCATGTCATGTAAATGTGTTACATCTACTGGGATGAACGAGTTAAACAAATATGTCACCCAAAAATAAAAATCCCCCATAAACATTTATACACCTGACCTGAGTCTGACTTGAGGGTATACTGTATGATGGAGTAAATGTTGGGGTAATTTTCATTTTCGGGTGAACTATTCTTTTAAGCCAAAGTTGTCAATAGACCCTTTTCACATTTCTGTCGTCATAGTAGGGAAAACTTAGAGCGCAGTGAATGGGAGAGTAAGTACAACAAATAACTTAATAAAATAATAAAGACAATCTCCACAATGGTGTTATAAAGACTTTCAGAAAAGGAAAAAACTAGTGTGCGACTGATGACAGCAGCCAGAGGAGAGAATAACATTAATTTTACTCTCAGCCTCGTAGACGCTGCATTGGAAACACATGGCACAAGCGATAATTCATTTTTTGTAAGTCGAAGCAAGATGATATGATACATTCATAAACACATATAAATGTTCATATGTTTTTTTTTTAAATCAAAATGTTAAAAACTTTTAAGGATTTCAGATGTCGAAGACAGCTAAACACGTCAGGCTTGTGAAAAGGGTACAGTAGTATCAGAAAGCTATCAGTAAATCGTTGTTATGTGTTTTGTGTCTGCTGTGTTGTCCAACAGAGGGTTCCAGAAACTGGCGGATGGTTTTTGAAGGTTGTCTGTCGCTTTCAAGATGGCCAGCCATTCTGGATCAAACTCAAGCTTCTTGTAGGAGCTTCCTCCACAATCTGCAATGACAAAACAACGGAATCTACTTCTGGATCTCACTAAACATGCTGAATGATGGAAACAGCAGGATCATTACCTGAAAGAAGACATTCGACAAGTGAGAGAAAACTGTTGATCTTCAGCAGCATTATTCATGATTCTCAGCCTGAAGAGACAAACAGCTTATTGTTATTCATTTTAAACTGATCTCTACATTTAATTCAGCCTTTTTCACACATTTCATGCCTGAAGCCTGTAACTGAAGGGATATAAAGTCAGATTTGAGTTCACATTGTCATAAATAAAAAATAATGAAAACGTGAGCCATTCGCAAGTACATTGTTTTCTTTTTGTTTAAAATTACTTTTATGACACAAAATTTCAAATATAGATGAAAAAATCTTCCACAGCCTTATGTTTTAACTGATATAGTGTATGTTACACTTTATATCCGCATCACTTATTGCTTAATAGAACTAAAAACTTGCTTTTATTATAGCTGAAAACAAACAAACAAAAACAAAAAAAAAAAACAAATAAGACTTTACCCAGAAGAAAAAAAATATTATAGGAAACACTGTGAAAAATCTTCTGTTAAACATCCTGTGGGGAAAAAAAAACATTTACAGATGGGTGAATAATTTTGACTTCATTTTACAATGAAGGCATTTTAGTTGGCTATGTGTGAAACAGGCTTAATCCAAAGGTAACCAAAAGCTTTTTTAAAAGCACTGAGTGACAGTGAATAAGTACCGACCTGGTGCTGCATCAGTGTTGAGTTCAGAGCAGGTGAGAAGAGATCCAGTCTCTGGCCTGCAGGTGCTCTAGAAGCCCGGCAGCAGCAGCAGGACTTCCCAAAGTACAGCTCTCCACCAACTGTTCAATTCAAGTCAGGTTTATTTGTACAGCACTTTTTACAATAATTATTTCAAATCAGCTTTACAAAAGGTGCACATTACTGTATTACAATCAGATTAAGTCAAAGTAACAATCAAATTTATGTTATTGTATACAGACATAGTTATCGTGCAATATTATAGCATATAGGTCAGGGATTCTCAACCAAAGGGCCGCGGCCCGCTAGTGGGCCTCAGCAACCCTGCAGGTAGGCCACGATATGACCTCTCAATATTATACTATAATATAGTATGCTATATTAAAATGATGGAAGTCATGCGCTTCTCCTGTTCTCCTACACATCTCCTGTTCTCTAATTGATCACTTCAAACTCAACACAAGCGCAAAAACAGCTTGATCTTCGATGACTTTACGCATGTCTGTTCAATCCCAAACTATGCGTGAAGTGAAAGTGAAAGTCTCTCTTTGTGTATTTTTTGTGAACTATTTAATACATCTGCATAGTTGTCTAAATAAATGTCCTGTGAGTGTTTAATAAGAGACGCGCACCACAGGAGGATCTAGCAAGGCTCAATGCATGTTTCGACCATAGAATGTAAAATAAACTTGGATATGAGCTTCAGACCAATAATATCCTGCAATCTCAACTGCCATCAGATCGACTCGTTTCAACAGATTTAAGGTGTTTAACTTTATTTTACAATTGTCTGTAAAGTTTTGATATATTTAATAGTAGATTTTCAGTCAGTCCAGTTTAAAGTAGAAGCTGTTCTTTTGCAGTTTCCCTGTTGATTTGTGGTTCTCTTTGAATCTGTGTATGTTTTTTTTTTTAAATAAATAAATTATATATATTATAGTTGTAACGAGGAGACTGACACGGAGGGATCCATTATGCCGTATTTATTGCTCAAGCACTTATTCACACACACAATATGCACTAACGTGCAAACACACAACAACAACAGTCTATGATGAATAAAGACTGGCGATGAATAGACACAGGGAGTATTACCAGGCATAGGTAGAGGGCAGGCTGCTAGTATCAGAGTCCGTGAACCACGTGTGGGTCGTGGGCAGGTAGCGAACATCAGAGTCCGTATAACAGGCGTGGTTCGTGGGCAGGCAGCGAGTATCAGAGTCCGTATACAAGGCGTGGGTCGTGGGCAGGCAGAAGGCGAAGCAGAGTCAAGAAACAGGCTGGAGTAATACACAAGGAGTCAGGCAGGAATAACGGTCAGAAATGCTGGCCGGGGCTAAACAAGACTTCGCACTGAACGAGCGTTTGGTGCTGGCTTATAAAGGGTACGTAGGTCATTAGCGGGATTCAGTTCAGGTGTGCATGATCAGGGTAAATGGATGATGTAATGCTTAGAAGTCCGGAGATGGTGGCCTCTGCTGGCCAGCGAGGGGAATTACTGGGACCGAGTCGGTGACAGAGCCCCCCCCCAACGAACGGCTCCTGAAGTGAGAAGAGTCTCGACGCCGGGGTCTTCCACGGGGGCGAGGGGCCGGCATATCCGGGTGCTGTAAGTGGAACTCATCCAGTAGTGTTGAATCAAGAATGTCCTTACGATTGATCCATGATCTTTCCTCCGGACCGTACCCCTCCCAATCGATGAGATACTGCAGTTGACCACCCCGGCGTCTGGATCTCAGGATCTCGTGGATCTGATAGGCTTCCTCTCCGTCGATCATGAGAGGCGGGGGACCCTGTTCACCGGCTGCCACCTCCCTATCCGCCTCGGCTGGACCAACAGCAGGCTTGAGCAGGGAAACATGGAAGGTAGAAGAAATGCGATAATGGTTAGGGAGTGTCAGTCGAAAGGAAACAGGTGAAATCTGACGTTCTATTTGGAAAGGACCCACGTACCTGGGACTGAGCTTTTTACAGGGGAGTCTCAAGCGAAGGTCTCTTGTAGATAGCCATACCCACTGTCCTGGGGAATACGTGGGACCAGGACGACAGTGACGATCGGCTTGTTCTTTAAACCTTCGGATAGCGTGTGACAGATGAGTGTGAGCTGCGTTCCAGACCTCCTCACTCCTTTGAACCATGTGTCGACTGCGGGAAGGTCAGTGGTCTCACCGGACCAGGGAAACAGGGGAGGTTGGAAACCTAATACACATTGAAACGGGGTTAGACCTGTGGCTGCATTTCTCAAGAAGTTTTGTGCGTACTCCGCCCACATTAGGAACTTGTTCCAGTCAGATTGGTTGGCGTGACAGTATGTGCGGAGAAAGCGCCCGATCTCCTGATTAAGGCGTTCTGTCTGACGGTTAGACTGAGGATGATAGCCGGAAGTTAGACTGATGTTGATCTGGAGGTTCTGGAAAAAAGCTGACCATAATCGGGATGTAAACTGGGGACCTCGGTCTGAGACGATGTCTTCGGGAAGACCATAATAGCGAAATACATGTTCGCACAGAAGCTCTGCAGTTTCAAAGGCTGTGGGTAG
The DNA here is from genome assembly GCF_052040795.2 of Danio rerio. Lineage (NCBI taxonomy): Eukaryota > Metazoa > Chordata > Actinopteri > Cypriniformes > Danionidae > Danio > Danio rerio. The sequence goes on from NC_141027.1 coordinate 64,401,023, forward strand.
CTTGGGTATGGCAATGAGTCGACAGGCTTTAGAGAAGCGATCCACAATCGTGAGGATAGTGGTCTTTCCTTGTGACAGGGGCAAATCCTTAATGAAGTCTGTGGCTATGTGAGACCAGGGTCGACGGGGAATCTCCAAAGGTTGCAATAAACCAGCTGGACGATGACGGGAGTGTTTAGCCATTTGGCAGGGAGAACATTTATTCAGGAAGTTAATCACATCCTTATTCAGGGAGGACCACCAGTACCGAGACTGAATCATCTGAGCCGTAGCAGTGCTGCCTGGATGACCGGAGCTGGGGTGACTGTTTATTTCAACTTCTCACTGAGCATGGGGGGCACATATATTTTGTCCTCGGGACATGCCTGCGGAGTAGGAGTTTGTTCGGAAGCCTGCCTGATCTCATGCTCGATGTCCCATCTAATGGGTGCAATAATCAATGGGTCTTTAAGGATGGGTTCTACCTCCTCTAGCGAAGTTTCCTCGTCAGAGATACGAGAGAGAGCGTCCGCCTTAATATTCTTGGAGCCTGGAATGTAGATGACTTGAAAATCAAATCGAGTAAAGAACAACGCCCATCGGGCTTGTCTGGGATTCAGGCGTTTACATGAACGAATATACTCCAAATTCTTGTGATCAGTAATGACGGTGAACGGGTGTTTTGCTCCCTCAAGCCAATGTCTCCATTCCTCGAGTGCAGCCTTCATGGCGAGAAGTTCTCGGTTACCCACATCATAGTTTCTCTCAGCAGAATTCAGCTTACGGGAATAGAATGCACAGGGATGAAGCTTATTCGTAGTAGGGGATCTTTGGGACAGGATGGCTCCGATACCGGAATTAGAAGCGTCAATTTCCACAATAAAGGGTCGTGTGGAGTCTGGGTGACACAGAATGGGTGCCTCCGTGAAGCGAGCTTTGAGTTGGTTGAATGCCCGAATGGCTTCCGAGTTCCATTTTAGACGGGCATTATTGGCTTTTACCATCGCGGTGAGAGGAGCAGCTACTGAACTGAAGTTTCTTATGAACCGTCTGTAGAAGTTGGCAAATCCCAGGAAACGTTGTAACTGCTGGATGGTTTCGGGTTGTGGCCATTGAGTGACAGCGTCAACTTTCTGCTGATCCATAGCAACTCCCTCGTGACTGATGATGTAACCCAGGAATGAAATACATGTCTGATGAAACTCACATTTGGATACTTTGGCATATAATTGATTCTGGATGAGGCGTTGTAGCACTGCTCTGACATGTTGAATGTGTTCTGGTAGGGAATTGGAGTAAATCAGGATGTCGTCAATGTATACGATGACCCACTTATTGAGCATGTCTCGAAATATCTCATTGATAAAGGCTTGAAACACGGAAGGACTGTTAGCTAGGCCAAAGGGCATAACGAGATATTCGTAGTGCCCGTTATTGGTAGAGAAGCCGGTCTTCCACTCATCTCCTTGGCGAATACGAACAAGGTTGTAAGCATTACGGAGATCCAATTTGGTGAAATATTGAGCTGAGCGGAGCTGTTCAAGTGCTGCTGGAACTAGTGGTAGGGGATAACGGTATTTACTGGTTATTTCATTCAGACCTCTATAATCAATACAAGGGCGTAAACTGCCGTCCTTCTTCTTGACAAAAAAGAACCCGGCTGAAGCAGGTGACGTAGAAGGTCTTATGAATCCCTTCTCCAGTTCCTCAGAGATGTAAGAGTTCATGGCTTCGGTTTCAGGTTGAGAGAGAGGGAATATGCGACCACGAGGGGGCGTGGTGCCGGGCAATAGTTCGATGGCACAATCATACTCACGATGAGGTGGGAGTTTGGTTGCTTTTCTCTTGTTAAAGGCTTAGAGTAAATCGTGATACATTCTGGGAACTTTACAGAGTTCAGAATCCTCCAAACTAGAGATAACATTAATCTGAATGGTAGATACGGAGTATAGACACTGGGTTAGACACCTCTCACTCCATTTTACAATCTTACCCGTCTTCCACGAGACTTGGGGATCATGACGTTGTAACCAGGGGAGTCCGAGAATCACATTGTGACGGGGAGAGTCGATAACGAGAAGGGAGATTTCTTCCACATGGAGAGAGCCTGTGCGAAGACATAAGGGCTGAGTTTGGTACTTTGTCCTTTCCCCAGGGGGCGCCCATCTATAGCAGTGATGGCTAGAGAGGAAGTACAGGAAGTTAGAGGGATGGAGTGAGCAGCAGCAAACTTGCAGTCAATAAAGTTACCAGCGGCTCCTGAATCGACCATAGCCAAAGTCGAAATCTCAACCTCCTCATACTTTAAACAAACAGGTACACTCATAGTGTCATTAGTGGTCGTGAAAACGGTGGTTGTTCTCACCGGAAGTGCCTTCGGTGGAGGTTTATTGGGACATAAGTTCTTCATTTGACCTGAAAGTCCGCAATACAGGCATAATTGGTTCCGTCTCCTCCGTTCACATTCTTCGGGGGTCAAGCGAGTTCTACCCAACTGCATGGGTTCAGTGGGAGTTTCAGGGGATACAGGACTGGACATAGCAGAGCATATGGGGTTACGGGTGCGAAGCAAGGTGTCTAACCTGATTGACAGTTCGATGAGTTGATCCAGAGTCTTCCCCTCATCCCGACATGCCATTTCCTTTTGCAATTCTGGTCTTAGAGCTTTGCGGTAGAGTGTAGTGAGTGGATCATCAGCCCAGCCTGTTTGCGCTGCCAGCGTGCGGAAGTGCAGAGCGAATTCAGCTGCGGGTCGATCTCCCTGTTGCACACATAAAAGCTCCTCACCAGCGTTACGACCACCCTCGGGGTGATCAAACACAGTGCAAAAGCGCTTGAGAAAGTCATTGAATGAGGGGAATATCGGGGTACTATCTGGCCAAACAGCAGTAGCCCAGTCTAAAGCTTTGCCAGTAAGCAGTGAACATACAAAAGGGATTTTTCCATTCTCATCCTTAAATAAGTAGGGTTGTTGGGCAATAAATAGTTTACACTGCAGCAAGAAGCCTTTACATTTAGCTGGGTTACCTGAGAATTTATCGGGGAAAGCCAAGCGTACTCCTGAAGCATTCTGAGTCTGGGTTTGCATGGGTTGAGTCGGAGAGTAGTTAGCGGTGAGTTGCGCTGTGGGAGCAGCTTGCAGGTTTTGCAGAGATCTCACCAGTTCATCGGTTAACTGAGTCAAATGAGTTAGTTGTTGTTGATGTGTGGTGAGTACCTGAGCCTGAGTGGTCACTTCCTGTGATAAAACCTGTATGGCTGCGAGATCCGTGTTGGGCGAAGTCTTCTGTAACAAGGAGACTGACACGGAGGGATCCATTATGCAGTATTTATTGCTCAAGCACTTATTCCCACACACAATATGCACTAACGTGCAAACACACAACAACAACAGTCTATGATGAATAAAGACTGGCGATGAATAGACACAGGGAGTATTCCCAGGCATAGATCGAGGGCAGGCTGCGAGTATCAGAGTCCGTGAACCAGGTGTGGGTCGTGGGCAGGTAGCAAACATCAGAGTTCGTATAACAGGCGTGGTTCGTGGGCAGGCAGCGAGTTTCAGAGTCCGTATACAAGGCGTGGGTCGTGGGCAGGCAGAAGGCGAAGCAGAGTCAAGAAACAGGCTGGAGTAATACACAAAGAGTCAGGCAGGAATAACGGTCAGAAATGCTGGCCGGGGCTAAACAAGACTTTGCACTGAACAAGCGTTTGGTGCTGGCTTATAAAGGGTACGTAGGTCATTAGCAGGATTCAGTTCAGGTGTGCATGATCAGGGTAAATGGATGATGTAATGCTTAGAAGTCCGGAGATGGTGGCCTCTGCTGGCCAGCGAGGGGAATGATTGGGACAGAGTCGGTGACAATAGTTATTAGCTGCGTCCCAAATGGCACACTATACACTATGCACTCATGCACTATGTACTTATGCACTTACACACTCAACAGGATAGTATATGTATGTAGTGTCGTCCCAAATGGCACACTAATGTGTTTTTACTAAGCGGAAATTCAAGCCGTTTCCCTGATGACGTTTGACGGTCGCCAAATCAGTGAAATAAACGACCGAATTATCAGATAATATCTGCCGTGAGTATTGCCGCATTCACCATCGGGAGGTGCTAAAATCACTCTAGTAGGAGAATTTTGCTTTCACCATCCAAAATAAATAAAGTTATTCAACATGTGCGTCTGATAGCTCCGCCCCTTCCGCTACGTAAGCAAACCTGCAGTCGTTGAGTGCGTGAAGTGTCCATCATTCCACACTTCTTTTTAGCGGCTGAATGAGTGCATCATCCGGGTAATTAAAGTGCACTTATTATTTTTAGAGTTTTCAGTGTGAACACACTACTTACACTATTTATACTACAAAATGGCGTAGAATAGTGCATAAGTATGCGATTTGGGACGCAGCTTTAGTTTTATATATATATATGTAATGTAATTTTATATACAACCTATAATATATCAAATTTTATTTATTTTTAATATACAGTTGAAGTTTATTTTTCCCCAATAACAGCAGATAAGAGCAGATTTATTTCAATGCATTTCTAAACATAAGTTTTAATAAATGATTTCTAAGAACCGATTTATTTGATCTTTGCCATGATGACAGTAAATAGTATTTGACTGGATATTTTTCAAGACAGTTTTATACAGCTTAAAGTGACATTTAAAGGCTTAACTAGCTTAATTAGGTTAACTAGGTTTGACTGATTGATAGTTGTTGGATTTCAGATTAACCAAGTCTGTTTAACTCTGGACTTCCCCTTTATGTAGCTTATTTGCCTGATTTTTTACTTTTTTAAAACTTGTGTTAAATTGTGTAATCATTTGATATAGCTTAATAAATGTGTAACATACTTATATTGTAATATTGAATTAGTTGTTTTCATTGTAGTATATTTTTAATAGTGACACATTTTAATCAGTTATGAGACAATGTTAATGTAATGTAACTGTATTAAATGTGCTCATGGCCGAAAATTTCATTTAACAGTGGGGGTAATAAATATAAAATTTCTCATGGGCATTTTTTTTTAAAGACAGAAATAATGCAGTCATATTATTAAGTTCCACAGTGGGAAAAATGCAATGACAAGTTTCAATGAAGAAGAAGATTTTTTTTCAAAGCTGTTCACTGCATTGTTTATGTCGTTTACAGTCAAGCCATCAACACACAATAAAATTTAAACTGCTATTTTGAAAACGATTTGTAAAATAAGCCATGTTTTGTAATTTAATCAATTATTAAATAATTGGTAACACTTTACAATAAGGTTTATTAGTTAATGCATTTACTAACATGAAATAATCATGAACAACACTTTTACAGCATTTATTACTCATAATTGAACATTTACTAATGCATTACTAACATTCAAGTCCATGCTTGTTAACATTAGATAATGCACCATGAGTTAACAAACTAACAATGAACAACTGTATTTACATTAACTAACGTTAACTAGCATGAATATATACTGTAGTAAATGTATTGTTCATTGTTTGTTCATGTTAGTAAATGCATTACTTAAAGAGCCCATATTATACATGAAATAGGGTCATATCCTGGTTGTAAGGGTCTCCAACAACAGTCTAATATGCATGCAAGGTCAAAAAACACTTTCATGGTCTTATAATCTGCATTTATTTTTACCTAATTATCCCAGCGACTCCTGTATGAATCGTCCAGTGATTCATTTGTTCCCAAACCCCTCCTTAGCGTGAAGCTAATCTGCGCTGATTGGACCGATGACAGTCTGTCGCGATTGGTCGACTGCCTTCAGTCAGAGAGGGAAATGGCCAATAGCTAATCAGCAATTTAAAAAGTAATCACAGTTCATACACGCTCGATAGTGTAGACGTGGATTTTAGCTGCCACACTATGGCGAGTGGATAGTGCCACGGATAACCGAACGAAGGAGACAGTCGTGTACTCGCCATACCACACACACACAAAAACACACACACACCTCCGGATGACAACGCTCCCGCTTCCGCCCGCACCCGCCAGGTTTTAGCCTGAGAACCCGCTCCGTTTTCTGCCCGCCGCGCCCGGTCCCGCTAGAGCGGAGAACACAACCAAAAATCACCCAGTATACAGTCCAGACAGCCAAGCTGTCTGTATAAACACACACACACAGCACAAAGCACACAAAGCTCGTTCGTTCGTTCTCTCTCTCTCTCTCTCTCGCTCTCTCTCATACGCGCGCGTGCGCACTAACACACACACACAAGCACCACGCAGACTCTCTCTTTCTAATTCGCATAGCAATATCCGTGATATTGCTAGACAGCCCGCTCCCGTCCCAAATTAAACCCGTTACCGGGGTTATCCGTGCTAGAGTTCTGCTCCCGCGATTTATTCGGAAATTTATTCCCGCTATACGAGCGTATGGGACGCTCAGGGGGTTCAGGTGTCGTGCACACAAGATGAAAAGGGTAGTTCCGGTAAGAGAACAGGAGAAGGATTCCCAGTTTTGTAAGTTTAATCAAGCTGCAATGTCATTACACACATGTGATCCATAATCAATTACACACTGGTGTAAAACATGTACAAATCGGTTGCACAGTCCAGCCAGCCGATCGGCAGCCTGTGTCTCTCCAGCCGTCATGACTGCCTTTTGCCACTGAACTCCTTATCATGAAACCTTCCTCTAGGGGTCGTTAAAGGGCTTTCTCACACAGCCGCCCCCAAATGTAAGTGAGTACATTTGAAATAGTGAGATATCCTAACTAAGTATCGGGATTAACAGGGTCATCATCAGTGTGTTTCGGTAGAGGGACTAAACGAGATACGGGTCTAACATAAGTGCGGTTGCGTACCTGAACCTCAACCGATCTGGTTCGCCCATCAAGTCCAGGAAAGGTATTAGTTACTTTCCCTACTGGCCAACATGCTCGTGGGAGTTGTGGGTCCACTATCAGTACCACTTGGTCTAGCCCAATTTCCCCACCATCTTTGCGCCACTTCTGCCTTTCTTGTAAATTTGGTAAATAGTAGTGTATGAATCTAGACCAAAAATGGTCAGCAAGTATTTGACTATGTTTCCATCTTCTGGTTCCCAGAACATTACTTGAGTCGTAAAATACTTGTGGGAGAGAAGAATCATGGCGACCCATTAAAAGAATGTTGGGTGTAATAGGGTCCAGATCCGATACATCGGAAGACACATATCCCAGAGGCTTGGCATTTAGGATGCCTTCTACCTCGATGAGCACTGTTCGCAGTACAGTCTCAGTCACTGTTAGATCCTTCAATACTACTTTAAGGGCCTGTTTTACTGACTTAACCTCCCGTTCCCAAACTCCCCCAAAATGAGGGGCTCCAGGTGGGATAAATCTAAATGTAATTTGTTGTTCTGCCAATTGCTCTCTGAGTTGGGGAATCATAGATTCGTAGGCTGCTCTCAATTCTTTGTCTCCTCCAACAAAGTTTGTCCCATTATCACTAAGGAGCTCAAATGGTTTCCCTCTTCGTGATATGAATCTGCGGAGAGCCATTAGGAATGCGTCTGTATCAAGACTTTCTACTAGGTCAAGATGGAGACAACGAGTGGTCAAACATTTGAATACTATTCCCCACCTTTTCTCTGTCCGTCTGCCAATCTTCACTGTGAATGGGCCAAAGCAATCCATTCCAGTGGAGTAGAATGGGGGTTTGTACAAACGAAGACGTGTCGGTGGAAGGTCAGCCATCTTAGGCATTTTTGGCTTAGCACGCCATTTCTGGCAGTCTGTACACAAGTATTGATGCTTCTTGATGGCTTCCCTTCCTCTCAGAATCCAGTATCGTCTTCTTACCTCAGCGAAGACTCGCTCTGGTCCAGGATGTAGTAGGGTGGTATCATAATCCTTGATTAGAAGCTTTGTGAGGTAGTGTTGTGGATCAAGAACAACAGGGTGTGTCGTGTCTAGTTCCAGATGATGAGCATGTCTTAACCTCCCTCCAACCCTAATAAGTCCACTGACCTCATCATACTCAGGTGATAAAGATGCTAATCTGCTGTTGGATGGTAATGGTCTATTAGTGGTAAGAGCTTTAAACTCTTCCGGAAAGGAATCTCTTTGAGACTGTTGTAGGAGAAGTTTCTCTGCTAGAATGTAACTACCTGACTCATCTTGCGGCTGGGTTTGAGGTGTAGCCGCCCCGTGAAGGGATGTCACAGTGGCTTTTAATAGTTCAGCCCATGTGCTGAATTGATTGACATCAGGGAGGGTGGTGTCTGGACAGGTAAGAACATGCAGACAGATTACTGACTTTTTTAATTCTGTCACTGGTTCTGGTTCATCTGCTGGTAAAGTGGGCCAGCATGAATCTGGCTGATATAGAAATGGTGGTCCATTAATCCAGTGGCAAGGTGGCGTCAAACTGTTTAAGGTCTGACCTCGGGTTATGACATCAGCAGGGTTGTTCGCTGAATCAACATATCTCCACGAATTAATGTTGGTGAGTGACTGGATCTCGGCCACTCTTGTTCCAACAAAGACTTTGTATCTGCACGAGTCAGATTTAAGCCATTGTAGCACTGTAGATGAGTCTGACCAGAGAATGATGTGATTGATGTCAACAGTTAATTCTTCTTGGAGTATGTTAGCTACTTGTGCCCCAGTGAGTGCTGCACTCAATTCTAATCGGGGGATTGTCATTTGTTTCCGAGGTGCTACTCTTGAGCGGGCTAACACAAATGAAATGTGCACATGTCCTTGATCATTTTCAGTGCGCATGTAGGCTACAGAGCCGTAAACCCTTTCGGATGCATCGCAAAATATATGCAATTCCCGATTAAGTTTGTCTGCCTGCCAGTCAGAGGGGCTGTAGCACCTGGGGACTGCAATGTGATTCAAACCTTGGAGCTCTTGTAGCCAGGTTTGCCATCGGCTTAACAAACTCTCAGATGTGATTGGGTCATCCCATGTTAGGTTGGTCTTCCACAAATCCTGGACCAGTACTTTCGCTCTAGTTGTAAAGGGAATTAGATAACCAATTGGATCATATTGAGAAGCCAACACTTTGTAGACATTGCGTAAAGTGGGCTCAAAGCATTCGATCTGGCTGGGTTTGTAACTGAATGAGTCTGAGAGGCAGTTCCATAGTAGCCCTAGTGTCCCTTCTAGGAGGTCAGTACTCTTTTGTGATAGCCAAAGTTCGCTATTGGAAGATCTAGCATCAGGAGGGAGATGCTGAATGACCTCTGGTTTGTTACTGGCCCATTGACGGAGCTCAAATCCACAGGTGAGCAAAAGTTGTCGTAAGTTGTCTACTAATGCTCTAGCTTCAGCAACAGTTTGAAGGCTATGGAGACAGTTATCCACGTAAAAGGAACCTTTAACTGTACTCTCCAGTACTGGGTCTCCATCGGAGTGGGTCTGAGCAATCATCTGGAGTGCATATATGGCACAGCACGGGCTGCACGTGGTGCCGAACGGTAAGACTTGCCATTCGTAGATCTTGGGTTGGTTGCTCCTTTGCATATCTCTCCACAGGAAGCGTACTACAGACTTATCAGTAGGCAAGAGGCGAACCTGGTGGAACATTCCTTTCACATCTCCGCTAATGGCTACAGGATTTTCGCGGAACCTCAGTAATACACCAAGTAATGATGGACCAAGGATGGGCCCAGGTAAAAGTATGTCATTTAGAGCTTGCCCTTGGTAGGAATAAGAACAGTTAAATACTATTCTGTCTTTGCCGTTATGTGTCACCATATGGTGAGGGATGTACCACGATTCCCGGGATTCCTCTGCTTCTTCTGTTGATATCTCTGCCACATAGCCAGCTTGCTGCAGTCTTCTCATTTCCAAACAGTAAGCTTCAGCTTTCTTATGGTCTTTAGCGAGCTTGCGCTCAGTGCTTCGGAGATTAGCCATCACTGCTTCTTTGGGGGCTTTAAGAAGTTCAGCATTGGGTCGTCTGAGCAAGGGAGTGGCATAGCGCATGACTCCATTAACTTCTACCTTGGTGGTATCTGATTGAAGAAGCGAGAGAGCATACTGGTCATGTTTGGAGCGAGTGGCTGATTTTTCATTCGTATAGGGCAGAGTATCAATTTGCCAAAGGCGTTCCACATTTCTGAATAGCTCAGTATTCTGTGTGGTTGTGGTTATGTGGAGACATTGTGGTGTGGAAACGGAGGTCTGGCTGAGCCCAGTGGGACCTTGCAGGGTCCAACCAAGTCTAGTACAGATGGCTATCGGTCCATGTGAGGATCCCGTACACACTGGCTGGACAGGCGTAAGTAGATGTGGCATTTCAGACCCAATTAGTAGTAGAGGTTGGGCTTGGTCAATTGAAGGTAATGGCAGAGACTTAAGATGCTCATACTTGCGTTGGAGAGCGGGTACAGGGTAGGAATGTTTGGACAGTCTCAGATTATCTGCCGTGAAAGCATGAGAAATCAGGTATTTCCTGAATGGTTTGTGCAGTGGTGATACATAGAAGGATACATTGGCTCCTTTTAGATTAACCACATCTTGATGGACTGTGCGTAGTGTCAGCGTTTCAGGTTCGGTAGGGAGTTTTAACTGGTCCACTACCTGGGATAAGACAATGCTACGTTCCGAACCATCATCTAATACGGCGTATGCTTCCATGGCTTTCTCTTTATGGTGTAGTAGTACCTTAACTATCTTAAGCATTACCTTCTGAGACCTATTGGGCCGGTCTAAATAGACCTGTAGGCTGGGGACGTTAACCAACAGAACATTATTTTGTATTTGCGAAGCTGCTTCATGCAAAATGGTCAGATGTATCTCTTTGCACTTTGTACAAGGTTTTTTCAGAGTACAGTGGTCTGGAGGGTGAGTTCGCCCACATTTCCAACATCGTTTCTCTGTGGATAGCCACTCTACTATTTTCTCAGCTGTCAGCATTTTAAACTTAGGACATGCGTTAAGAAAGTGGTCCTTCATGTTACAGTATGGGCAGAAGGGTTGAATCTTAACAGGAGGTTTAGATTTTGGGTGTCCTTGCACTGCTGAACTACCATCGGTTGAATACAGAATGGATGTGGATTTCTCCTTTATGCGGAAAGGTGCTGACCTTGGCTGCTCTTTCTTAATAAATCTAGCATTTTCTGTTTGATACATTGTAGCTGCTTTATTAGAAATACGCTTTGCTTGCGACTTCATTTGTAGCCATTCTGATAGATCAGGTAAGGTATAGGTGCGATCCGTACCAGTCTGTAAAATACCTCGGCTGAAGCAGTACTCTACGAATCCATCCCTGTTCGATGGTGGCATCTTGCTTAGCAATCGGTCAACATGAGAGCCACAGCGCAACTCATATCCATTTGGGCCTTCCAAAGTTTTGAGCATGCCTACTAGAGTTTGGATGGACAGAGAAAAGGAGTCAAAAGCTTCTGCATCACCGAACTTGACTGCGGGGGCGTTCAGTATAATACTAAGTTCTGATTGGACTAGTTGCCGTGGCTGTCCATATTTATCTTGCAGTGCTTGCATGGCTGCGGTGTATGGCTTAGGGTCGTACATGTAAGCCTTTGCTAACTGCAGTGCGCTGGGGAGTTTTAAATGACTTAGAAGGACCTGATATTTGTAATGTTCACTCAGGTGAGGTTGATTATTCATTACATTTTCTAAGGCCATCTTTAATAAGGCAAAATCACTCTCTCTACCAGTGTCAAAATGTGGGATAGCTGGCTTAGGCACCCCGTAGGCAGAAGCGGCTAACATGTCAAGACCGGGAAATTGAGCTAGAGAAAGGTACAACCCTGACCAAATGGGAGAGGTATCAGGTGCGGGACCAGTGTACGGTGCAGATGTCCCATCAGGGCTAGAATGCATAGAGGGGTAGCATTGTACTTGTAGTGGAGATCCCACAGTTACAGTAGCGGGTGAGGGAACTACATTGTGGACCCTGACAGATGGTGCCTGACTATAGGTAGCAGAATTAGCAGCACAATATTGCGGCTTATTCACTGAAGATGATTCAAATGTCAAGGGAGCAACAAAATCTGAATTTGACATTAAGGTGGGCGGTATGGTACTTAATGCAGCTAATGAATTTGTAACTGTGTTGGGTTGAGTTATATTAGGAGTCGAGGTGACACCAATCAACTGAGGTTCAGATACAGCAACCGCACTGTTTGTTACAGGTAATACAGGGGGATGCATTACTGAAGACGCGGGTACAAAGGAAACGTGACAAGGAGTAGAGTGACTAGGCATTAATTGTACTGATGGTTAAGGTTCACAGCATTGTCATGTTGCGGGCTTACCTCAGGCCGAAGATCAACAGCTAGGCTGGACCGTGATGCATTAACACTGACATCTGGGGATTCCTGTTTAAGAAGTTCACACACAAATTTAGCAGCTTTAAGCTCGTTTTGTACCTTTTTTAGACGACGTCTGGTATCTACTTGCTTAGCTATTGACTCTCTAGCCTTAGTGGCTTGTTCCTGTATATACTGTGCTTCTCTAGCTTGTGTATCTAGTCTCTCACACTCTTTATCTACAATGGCCTCCTCTTCGATCTGCTGTTGTAGTTCTTCCAAGTCCATAGTCTTTAGTTTTTCTTCCAACATGGCAGCTTGGAGATCAGAAAGTCCGTGTCTAGGAAGTCTGTAGTGAGCACTTCTATGAGATCTAGATGATGTGCTGGACATGGTGCCTGCTGAAATGGATGTGGATGCATGCCTTGACCGCCTGGATGGTCTCTGCGAAGATGCACCAGTTTGAGGTACTTCAGGATGCAGGCTGGGAGGTAGCTGGATGTCGTAGTCAGCTAGATGACCGGGGAGATGTCTCTCTCTGGGAGACCGAGGTCTGACGGCTGGATCAGCTTCACTGGGAGGTTCAGATTCCATCTTGTGACACACTCCGGCTCGAAGGACCATATACGAGCGTATGGGACGCTCAGGGGTTCAGGTGTCGTGCACACAAGATGAAAAGGGTAGTTCCGGTAAGAGAACAGGAGAAGGATTCCCAGTTTTGTAAGTTTAATCAAGCTGGAATGTCATTACACACATGTGATCCATAATCAATTACACACTGGTGTAAAACATGTACAAATCGGTTGCACAGTCCAGCCAGCCGATCGGCAGCCTGTGTCTCTCCAGCCGTCATGACTGCCTTTTGCCACTGAACTCCTTATCATGAAACCTTCCTCTAGGGGTCGTTAAAGGGCTTTCTCACACCCGCGGCTGTCCCCGCGCCAGATTTCTGCGGCGCGGGAATAAATTTCCGAATAAATCGCGGGAGCAGAACTCTAGCACGGAGCTCCATAAACAAACAGCACGCGCCGCGTTTTTAACGTGACTTTGCACGCGATAAGATAAAATATCCAGTTAACCTGATACAGTACACGCGGTTACAAGTAACAAATCACAACTAAATACATTTGCAAGCTAGAGTAAACGAGGCAACAACTTTAACCGCACGTACTTACACTTGAGAAATGGAAGAAACCCATCCTGACGTCCATCAGTTACTCTTTACTGATCCTTCCTTTAACAAACTCAGATGAAGTATTCTTTGTAGCATGTAGCTTCCAGAAGTTTCCAACTGCTTGGTTATAATGCTGATGTTTCATCTTTGGGTAGAGACTCAATATAATATCCATCTGCAGTGTGACTTCAATCGACCGGCATGTTTGTGTGCGTGTGTTTGTGGGTGTGCGTGTGTTTGTGGGTGTGTGTGTGTGTGTCTGGGTTTCTGCGTCAGAGGGCGGGGCCTCAGGTTTGAAATCTCCCGGGTTTGCGCGTGCACGTGAATAACTTGGTTTCGTTCGTACGTCATGGCGAAACACCTAATGAGTCGGTATCAAGGCGACTCGTTTGAAGCACTATGAGTCGACTCTTTTATAGATGAATCAACCGTTTTAAACACTGCACTGTAAAAAACTGCTGTTAAAAAACGGTCAGATTCTACGGTAAAATAATGTTTTTTCACTAAAACAGTAATATTCTGTTAAAAACAGTGCTTTCTGGGTAACATTTTTGTTTTCGAGAAAGTAACCAACTGCAGAAAACTGTGAGCTAACAGAGTTCAGATTCGATGTTTTGAAGTCTGTGTTTGAAATCACGCTTTGTGTCCTTGTTCACTATTTCATACACTAGTTAACTAATATAGTTCACCTGACAGTTTTAATGAACACTAATGAGTGAATTCAGACACTGATGAACACCTGCTGTTAATAATTACAATTACTGAAGAAAATAAACAAGAAACACAAACAGTGACTTGAGTTACAACATTAAATAAAATAAAATAAAATAAAACACCTTCAGTCTCAGCAGAGGATCATTAAATAACTCCACAAACAACAGCACACACTTATTACTGACTGATTTGACGTCCATACAATTCTCATTGAGATCCAACAGAAATTAAGGTGTTTTTTGTGTCACCGTAATGGAGTGAGGGGCTGATTTAGTTGGGTTCTTCACCCTTGAACTCATTTAATAAGACTTTCCAACTGCTGTAATTCAGAGTTTACAAAACATTTGTACTATAGCAATAAAGTTGGGAAGTCAAGAAATAGAGAAATCTATTTGTCTGAAATTAGTTCTAATAAATGTTTTGTTATAAATCTGGATGAAGGGCCTCATGCAATAGATTTTATGCTTAGTTGCTGGTATTAATTTAATTAATGAGAAGTGGAAACAGAAAAGATACCTCCGTAATTACTTAACAGTTAAGAAATAACATACAAAAACAGTTCAGTTATGATAAATACACACTCAGACCTCATGAATCTGACCTTGTTTCTCAACAATGGTAACATCTCAAATGTTTCATGCTGCAATGCATGCTGGGAGTGGCACTGTACAAATATCCCAGCATGCATTGCGGTATAAATAAATGTTGTATAATGGTCTAACGGTTTTCTTTATTTGTGTTTGATTCTGCTGTTGTTTATGTTTAGACTTTCAGTTGCCTGTTTGTGAGTTAAACTGTTAATTTTGTTAAATTTGTTGTCACCATTATTGAGGTTCATATGCTGATTATTGATGTCTCTTTGAGTGCGATTTACACCATAGAGCAGTGTTATTGTCCAAGATATTCTTAAAAACTTCCAGAAATCATTGCCATATATAGCATATAATGTAAAACAATAGATTTAACATTGAATAGGAGAAGTAAATTTTATTATACTAAATGAGAACAGACTCTGCCATTTAATAGCAACATGAACATCACCAGATCTTATTTAGGTTTTTGGCTGGCTTGCCTCAACAAAGGAGCTTTTTAAACAAAGTTCTTAACAATTGCAGCAGCCAAGATATATAAATGTTAAAAATGACAGGGCTAAGAGCCCAACTAAAGCAAACTCTGTTCTCCATGATGGTGACGTAAAACTTTAACTTTTTCTCAAGAAGAACTTTAGTAGATGTTATACAAAAATACATGTATTAAGTAATAGGTGTAGCTGGTAAAGATGTTTGTAAAGTTGTTTAATCATCCGCTGATCATTTAAATGATTTAATAATTTGTTGTTCTTCAGGTTATTTCATTATAAAGCTGTGACTAAAGTTTTGTATGTTCTGTTCTTGTTTTTTCCCTTCAGTATTTCTTCATTTGTTCATTGTTAATCCTCAATTATCATTTAATTAGTCAGTTAATTAATGAATTTACTTCAGCTTTGCTCCATGTTTCTTGAACACTCAGTAGTGTGGACACTTCAATTAAAACTGAAGTATAGGCTCTGGGGTTTAAAGGGTTAAAGGTGTGAGAGGTAAAAACACAGAGTAAAAATGTATTTTAACAGTAATATACTGTTAATTTACACAACGGAAGTAGACTGTAAAAAAACAGTATATTGCTGGCAACCACAGCTGCCAGTAGATTACTGTTAAATCAAGGAAAAAACAGTATTTTACTGTAAAACCTGAAGCTAATTTCTTCTGTGTGTCACCGTTGTGGAGTAGAGTAGAGCCAGTGTATGAGTTAAAGATGAACAATGAACTGCTGATGTTATTCTGCATGTTTCTCTATTTAAAGATAGCGGCTGTTTAGTGGCTGATGCAGTCAGAATCTCTCTGGTGATTCCAGATTTACATGTATGTGTGCTGTTGTGAAAAATAAGACATTAGAGTTAAACCGAACTTTTCTAATTAACTAAAATAAGTTATCATTATAAGTATGCTTCTAAGCATATATTGCACATTACTTCATAAACTCATTCAGCAGTTGACCAAGTTGAGGCAGTTGCTTTCAGTGAGCAAAATGAGTTCACTTGAGTATTGTGTAAATCAATGTAGTCCATGTATTTTTACAGCAACATACTGTAAAATAACAGTACATTGCTGGCAACTGCAGCTGCCAGTATTTTACTGCTTTTTAACGGGACAATTTTTAACAGTGTGTATTCTTACAGATTTAAGCCTTAGCTGGATACTTCACTTCACTTAGAGCTGTGTTACACACTACATGGAGGGGAATTTTCAAAAACCCATAATATGGGCTCTTTAACATTAATTAATGAACTTTATTGTAAAGTGTGACCAAATAATCAATACAGTAACTGATCGATGTAAATAAAAAAAAGAACCAAAGAAAAAATACCCAAAGAAAATAAAACTAACACTACAATAAAAAACAAGGAATTAAAAATGGTTTAAATTATATTTAAAATGAACAAAGACACTTAAGAACAGAATTGAAATTGATTATACAAAAAATACAGTGTAGTCAGTTCAGATTTAGCACAGTACTCATTTAGTAAATGCAAAGCTAAACAATATGCTAATTGTAATGCCGAATATTGAGCCAAGTCCTCACAAATAAAGCAAGGAAAACGGCTTTGGCATGTTAGATGCAGTGCACTATGCAACACGCTACTGTAAACAAGCTTACGTTAACTAGATAAGTACAATTTTAATAGCTAATAAAGCAGATTCGTGGAAACTTACATTGGTAATAAGTATTTTTGCAGCAGCTAATTTTTAAATGAGTCTGCATCCATTTCATCAAATAGAACTGAATGCCCTACATACTGGAGTTTTTAATTAATGGAGCCACAGCCACACACCTGAGGCCACACACCACAAGGTGTGTGCAGAGTAGGTGAACAGAGAAAGATGAACTGAAAAAGCAGGCAGTGGGCCAAACAACTGTGAGGAAGACACATTTTTTAGGTATATATGCATAATGTTTTTTAAAATAGAGACAACAGTGCTTTTTATATGCTCTGAAAACTGGATTGACACAGTTTCAATTTACTAGAACTTTTACGTTAACTGCTTTGACACAATATACTTTGTAAAAACACTTTATGCCATCTTGATCAGATCTCACCGGAAGAAGAGACAGTACTATATCAAAGTCATCTCCTAGCTAAATAAAGTATATAATAATAATAATAATAATAATAAAGATTATAATTTTAATAATAATAATAATAATAAGCGCTATAGAAATAAAGATGAATCGGTTTTTGGGGTATTTTTTAACCTGTTAGCCTGTGCTGTGTACATACATATACCACGTTTGTATGTGTGTGTGTGTTTTTGTGTGTGTGTGTGTGTGTGTATATATATATATATATATATATATATATATTTTTTTTTTTTTTTTTTTTTTTTTTTTTTCAGAGGATAGCTAACAGTAGCTTGCACTGGTCCATGTGTTTGAAGTTTCTTCCAGTCATTCAGGTGGCATCTTCTATCTGGAGCATCAGGCCAATACTGCTGTCCAGAATCAGGTGGTTTGCCTTGGTCGGACATCTCAGCTGAGATCTGTCCACTATGGGTGACCCTACCAGTATCTGTGAAGTACCAGTGGCGTAGCTCTCAGCCTCACTGATGCACACAAGCCCTCACAGCACGTCAAGCTGCAAACCGTGTGAGGGACCCTAACCTACCCTAACCCAACAGCCAACACTAACAACTAACAACCACTAATGTGCCAAAAACCACTCAGAGGAGACCAGCAACACGCAAGAAACCGCCTAGACAACCTTGCTAAACGCATGTCAACATCCAGCAAACCATCCAAAAGAATCCAACAACCTGAGAGCCGATGACCGTCACCAAAACATCCAGCAATGTGATAAAACTTGAATGAAAAGTTAAATTTGATTTCATGCAAACTTATTCTATAACTATATACAA
The DNA here is from genome assembly GCF_052040795.2 of Danio rerio. Lineage (NCBI taxonomy): Eukaryota > Metazoa > Chordata > Actinopteri > Cypriniformes > Danionidae > Danio > Danio rerio. The sequence goes on from NC_141027.1 coordinate 64,419,078, forward strand.
TATATACAGTATGTACATACGTGCCCTTGATCCTTCATCTGGCACTAGTATGGCTCAGTGCCTGGGCTTCTTCCTCCGGGGCTCCTTGGGCAGTGGCTCTCTGCTGATGTCCACCCTGAATCTAGGAGCGACGCTGGACTCGGACCTGCTCTCTGTGATGATCACACGTCCATCTGGTTGCTCGGTCTCCTCCAGTGCAGGCCGGTCCAGCTTCTCCCAGAGCCGCTGCTTGATCTCGAGTCCTTGCTGAAGACTGTATCGGCTAGCGCGTCTCTTCTTGGTGGAGCCCATCACACTGCAGTAGATCTGCTGAAAGTCCCGCACACTCCGACCGTGGATGGAGAGGGGCTCCTCCTGTGGACACTCACCCGCTGAGGAGGAGACTGATGCTGCGGGACGGAGGACAGGAAGAACAGCCGCGTTCTTCAGGTACCTCTCCTCCAGGGAAGTGTCCGACGAGCTGCAGGTGTCCGGCCTGGCCGCCGCTGCTGGCTCCTCAGAGGAAGAGACGCGCTCCAGCAGGAAGTCCTTCAGGTGCCCGGGGCGCGTCCTGGTTCTTGTCGAACGCCGCAGAGTCATCACGAACAACTTCAAACACTTCTCAAACTGCTGAAACTTTGCCAACAGGAGATTTGTGCAGAAGTTTGTAGATGATCAGCACTGATTACTTTATAGACAGTTGTGTGGATGTTTAAACCAATTCAAGTTGCTATGGTGACAGAATGACGACGAGACTCATTTAAATGTATACATTAATTGATTTCAGCGTTAAGTCAATTAGAGCAGCAAAAGCTGTGTGTTTACAGTACAGTATTTGTTAAATGTTACTAAATACAGAAAATATCTTAATAATCATGCATTACCATAGAAGCCCCATATACCTAAAAAATAAATATTGTCCTCGTTTTTCTTTATTATATTTTTACTTTTGAACTTCGTCATACGTTTGCACGTCAGAAGTCTGCTCACGTTAGCAGTGGCGTGGCAGCCCCTTTAATAGTGCGTGTGTGTGGTGATGCGACCCGTTTATATAATCACTTTTTAAGGACTTAAATTAATGTGTACGTCCTTAAAACATTAGTTCCAAAACACTACCTTACCATAGCCACAGCAGGGGTGGGCTGGATTGTGTTAACCTGTGAATATTTAAAATTTCAGTTTAAGACTGATGGTGTGTGTGTGTGTGTGTGTGTGTGTGTGTGTGTGTGTGTGTGTGTGTGTGTGTGTGTGTGTGCGTGTGTGTGTGTGTGTCTGTCTGATCTTGTTGACTGTTGTGTGTATTGTGTGTTCAGCTGGAACCAGAGGGATTACTGTGCTGGGTTCTGTCAGGAGCGCTGGGTCTCTCTCTGGTCCTCTCCTTCATTCTGGTTCCTCTTCCGTGTTTTTCATCCGAGCCGAGCCTACATGGCATATTTTTTATGTGTTTATATGTTTCCTCATTATCAATAACCAAGCAAGTGCATGATATTTAGTAATAATTATTTATTCAGTGTCTCACAAAAAATAGTATTTTAACATGTGTTCTCAAGGGACAGCACTATTGATCTTATTCTGCAATGCGCTTCTGATTCAGTTCCTTATGGAAAAAATACATATGAATAATAAAAGGCAGAAAGCAGTGAAACTACCAGTGTGTGTACATGACTATACAGACAAAGAAGAATGATATAATAATAAAATATCAGAGCATCGAGCAGCACAATGGGCTGTTTTAACCTCTAAAAATGTAAAAAGCAGCAGTAAAATTATTAATAGTTTATTGATTCTGAAAATATTTAGTGATCCATGCATAAATTTGTCATTTAATAAAGGAATCACAACTCTTAGTTGTACCCCTTAAACCCAAAATATTTGCTTAAAGTGTTTTATTTTTTACTATTATTTATTTATTTATTTAAATTTTAGTTGCATTTGTTTTATTTAGTATTTTGGTTTGATGTTATATTTAATGATGCTAATAATTATTGGTCTTTATTTATAATAATGATAATAATCCCATTTAAATACAGTTGTGGCAGAAGAAATAAGAGACCAAGAACTTTCTCTGGATTTATGGGTTTAAGTTAAATGCATTTTATTCTATAAAGGTCTGATAACATTTCTTCAACATTTCAAATAAAAATATTGTCATTTAGAGCATTTTTAATCAGCCACTGTCAGAAAAATGAACTGTGACTGAAAAGCAAGGTTAGTAAACTGACTACTTACTGTAACTCCTCTAAAGCTACTGTAAAACATTATTATCGTGTTGACTAAAATGAGCATGTCTGAAATCCTGATACTATACTATACTATATTATACTTCTAACAAAATAACTTAACAAAATTTTACAAAATAAAACAATAATAATGACAAATTACAAGATAAATTTACAATATCTAAAATTATTAAAATCTATTACAATCATTTTTTTATAGGAAAAACACACTATCTATTAAGCTAACTTTTTAAAGAAGTCTCTTCTGCTCACCAAACCTGCATTTGCTCCAAAGCACAGCAAAAACAGTCCAATTATTATTATTATTATTATTATTATTATTATTATTATTATATCTATTATTATTATCATTACTATTATTATCAATATTTATTAGCATTTGTTTAGTTTTTTTTTATTCTTTGATGATTAAAATATTCAAATAGCTGATAAACCTGAAATAAAAAAGCTTTTGTAGCATTATATTACAATATTAAACAGCTTGGAGCAAGCAGAATTATTGACTTTTTTCTTTCTTTTTTTAAATGAACAGTTTTATTTAACAAGGATATTTTAACTTGAGCAAATGTGACGATAAAGTCCTTTAAAATGTCTTGCATGTTTAATTCTGATAAATGCAGTTCTTCTGAAATTTCTAGTTATCAAAGAAAGCTGAAAATCTTCTCCCTGTAAGCCTGTCCGCTCTGCCCACCAGGATGTAGAGGTCTGTCTGAAGGACTGCAGTCCCACCTGAAAGAAGAAGAACAGGATGCTAAACTACTTAGAAATAGAAATGAATTCATGTGTAAAGTACTGACTATCGTGACCTCAGTTCAGATGAATACAGTAATTTGACCTTATTTTATTGCGCATGTCATGTAAATGTTACATCTACTGGGATGAACGAGTTAAACAAATATGTCACCCAAAAATAAAAATCCCCCCATAAACATTTATACACCTGACCTGAGTCTGACTTGAGGGTATACTGTATGATGGAGTAAATGTTGGGGTAATTTTCCTTTTCGGGTGAACTATTCTTTTAAGCCAAAGTTGTCAATAGACCCTTTTCACATTTCTGTCGTCATAGTAGTGAAAACTTAGGGCGCAGTGAATGGGAGAGTGAGTACAACAAATAACTTAATAAAATAATAAAAGACAAACTCCACAATGGTGTTATAAAGACTTTCAGAAAAGGAAAAAAACTAGTGTGGGACTGATGACAGCAGCCAGAGGAGAGAATAACGTTCATTTTACTCTCAGCCTCGTAGACGCTGCATTGGAAACACATTGCACAAGCGATAATTCATTTTTTGTAATTCAAAGCAAGATGATATGATACATTCATAAACACATATAAATGTTCATTTGTTTTTTTTTTAAAAACAAAACGTTAAAAATTTTTAAGGATTTCAGATGCCGAAGACAGCTAAACACGTCAGGCTTGTGAAAAGGGTACAGTAGTATCAGAAAGCTATCAGTAAATCGTTGTTATGTGTTTTGTGTCTGCTGTGTTGTCCAACAGAGGGTTCCAGAAACTGGCGGATGGTTTTTGAAGGTTGTCTGTCGCTTTCAAGATGGCCAGCCATTCTGGATCAAACTCAAGCTTCTTGTAGGAGCTTCCTCCACAATCTGCAATGACAAAACAACAGAATCTACTTCTGGATCTCACTAAACATGCTGAATGATGGAAACAGCAGGATCATTACCTGAAAGAAGACATTCGACAAGTAAGAGAAACCTGTTGATCTTCAGCAGCATTATTCATGATTCTCAGCCTGAAGAGACAAACAGCTTATTGTTATTCATTTTAAACTGATCTCTACATTTTATTCAGCCTTTTTCACACATTTCATGCCTGAAGCCTGTAACTGAAGGGATATAAAGTCAGATTTGAGTTCACATTGTCATAAATAAAAAATAATGAAAACATGAGCCATTCCCAAGTAAATTGTTTTCTTTTTGTTTAAAATTACTTTTATGACACAAAATTTCAAATATAGATGAAAAAATCTTCCACAGCCTTATGTTTTAACTGATATAGTGAATGTTACACTTTATATCCGCATAACTTATTACTTAACAGAACTAAAAACTTGCTTTTATTATAGCTAAAAACAAACAAACAAACAAAAAAAAAAAACAAATAAGACTTTACCCAGAAGAAAAAAATATTATAGGAAATACTGTGAAAAATCTTCTGTTAAACATCCTGTGGGGAAAAAAAACATTTACAGGTGGGTGAATAATTTTGACTTAATTTTACAATGAAGGCATTTTAGTTGGCTATGTTTGAAACAGGCTTAATCCAAAGGTAACCAAAAGCTTTTTTAAAAGCACTGAGTGACAGTGAATAAGTTCCCACCTGGTGCTGCATCAGTGTTGAGTTCAGAGCAGGTGAGAAGAGATCCAGTCTCTGGCCTGCAGGTGCTCTAGAAGCCCGGCAGCAGCAGCAGGACTTCCCAAAGTATACAGCTCTTCACCAACTGTTCAATTCAAGTCAGGTTTATTTGTACAGCACTTTTTACAATAATTATTTTCAAATCAGCTTTACAAAAGGTGCACATTACTGCATTACAATCAGATTAAGTCAAAGTAACAATTAAATTTATGTTATTGTATACAGACATAGTTATCGTGCAATATTATAGCATATAGGTCAGGGATTCTCAACCAAAGGGCCACAGCCCACTAGTGGGCCTCAGCAACCCTGCAGGTAGGTCACGATATGACCTCTCAATATTATACTATAATTTTTGGATTTCATTATAGTATGCTATATTAAAATGATGGAAGTCATGCGCTTTCTCCTGTTCTCTAATTGATCACTTCAAACTAAAAACAAGCGCAAAAACAGCTCAATCGCGTCTGTAACTGCTTTACGCATGTCTGTTTAATCCCAAACTATGCGTGAAGTGAAAGTGAAAGTCTTTCTTTGTGTATTTTTTGTGAACTATTTAATACATCTGCATAGTTGTCTAAATTAATGTCCTGTGAGTGTTTAATAAGAGACGCGCACCACAGGAGGATCTAGCAAGGCTCAATGCATGTTTCTACCATAGAATGTAAAATAAACTTGGACATGAGCTTCAGACCAATAATATCCTGCAATCTCAACTGCCATCAGATCGACTCGTTTCAACAGATTTAGGGTGTTTAATTTTATTTTACATTTGTCTGTATAGTTTTGATATATTTAATAGTAGATTTTCAGTCTGTCCAGTTTAAAGTAGAAGCTGTTCTTTTGCAGTCTCCCTGTTGATTTGTGGTTCTCTTTGAATCTGTGTGTTTTTTAATACATAAATAAAATTATATATAAGTTTAGTTGTCTATAAAATTATATATATTATAAGTTTAGTTGTCTATAAAATTATATATATAAATAAATGTAATTTTATATACAACCTATAATATATCTAATTTTATTTATTTTTAATATACAGTTTAGTTTTTCCCCAATATCTGTTTAACAGAGAGCACATTTTTTCAATGCATTTGTAAACATAAGTTTTAATAAATGATTTCTAAGAACTGATTTATTTTATCTTTGCCATGATGACAGTAAATAATATTTGACTAGATATTTTTTCAAGACACTTCTATACAGCTTAAAGTGACATTTAAAGGCTTAACTAGCTTAATTAGGTTAACTTGGCGGGTTAGTGTAATTAGGCAAGTCATTGTACAACGGTTTGTTCTGTAGACTATCGAGAAAAAAAGTAGGTTAAAGGGGCTAATAATTTTGTTCTTAAAATGGTGTTTAAAAAATTAAAAACTGATTTTATTCTAGCCAAAATAAAACAAATATGACTTTTTCCAGAAGAAAAAATATTATCAGACAAACTGTGAAAATGTGAAAATATATATAAAATGCTGATAATAAAAAATAATAGAAGGCACAACAAATGTATAATATATATTTGTTAAAATAATATAATATATTATTTGTTAATAAATAAAAGTTTAAATGAAAAAATTTAAAATGTTAAAAATTTTTGAGAAAATGTCAGACAGGTGGGCCTTCAAAAATTGATCGGAGAAAGAAGAGGGGCCCGAAGTGAAAAAGGTTGAGAACCCCTGCTATAGGTGATGTCTATGTGTCCATGTTTAATGAAGTGTATCTGTGTATTAAGTGTATGTGTTGTTCAAAGTCCGTGATGGTTGGCATCATCTCTTCGTATGTTCTGTCCTTGATGGTTGGCATTGTCTCTTCACAGGTTTTGGATCCCATAAATGGCGCTGCACGATCTCTAGAGTTCTCGAGATGGGTGACCCCAGGAGGAAAAAGAGAACAAAAAATATAATTAGCATAGCTGCTCTTCATAGTGTATTAAACAAGAGATATTAATGTCGATGTGAAAATGAAGTGCTATACATAAACGTTATATGAACAGACATAAAAACAAACATATAAAGCATACATGTATTTCTAGCAAAATGCCTGGTGCATTAAGAGAGGAGAGTGTCTGTCAAGCCCACTCACCTGCATAAAGCACATTCATGCATATTACCATTATGTGATTATGTGATGCATTATGTGACTTCCGGGAGGCTTGGGATGTCTGCATTACAGTTATACAGCCTAGAAGTCATAAAAGCATGAACTAGCTTTTCTGCATCTGAAATGGACAGTATGCTTCTTAACTTAGCAATAATTCTCAGATGAAAAAAGACATGGGAGATTTGGTTTTCAAAAGTTAAGTTGCTATCTAATATAACACCCAGATCTATTGTAGTAGAGGTAACGCTAACTTTGTTGGTCATCCAGTCTTTAACATCTTTAAGACACTTAGTTAGCTTAAACAGTTCAGACATCTCATCAGGTTTAGTTGAAATATATAATTTAGTATCATCTACATAGCAGTGAAAGCTGATCCAGTGTCTTCTAATAATGTCTCCCAGGGTTGGCATGTATATTGTAAACAGCAAAGGGCCTAAAACTGATCCTTGAGTACCCCATTCTTTACTAGACTGACTTGTGAAAGCTGTCCATTTATTTAAGCAGTTCTGAGTTGAATATGGTTGGAGCTAAACTATGCAGAGCTGTGGCCCTCTAGGAATTGAGTTTGAGACCACTGACTTAAACCATCGTAAAGCCTGTCCCTGGACACCTGTAGATTTTATGCAATCTATGACGATATTGTGATCGATGATGTTAAATGCAGCCCTGAGATCAAGTAAAACTAGTAATGAGATGCAGCATCGGGCAGCTAAAAGTAAATTGTTGGTTATTTTCACTAACGCTGTTTCTGTACTGTGATGAGGCCTAAAGCACTTCAAAAACTTTGTCCATCTGCAGATAGCAGAATAATTGGGCAGAAACGGCTTGTTCTAGTATTTTAGACATAAATGGAAGATTTGAAATAGGTCTATAATTAGCTAAGTTGCTGGGGTCCAGTTGGGGTTTCTTAATAATAGGCCTAATAACAGCTAGCTTGAAAGGAATTGGAACAGGACCTAACGATAGAGATGAGTTGATGAGGTTAAGAAGAGGTTCTCCTACTACAGGTAGCAACTCTTTCAGTAATTATGCTGGACTTGGGTCTAACATACATGTAGCTGGTTTAGACATGTATAGGTTTATCTAGCTCTTCCTAGTGCTCTATATTATTTTGATTTAGTGTAATGTTTTTTGAATCTGAAGTATAAGGCAGTGCAGAAAGTTTAACATCTTCTATTTCTGTCTGAAATCTTTTATTTTATCACCCCTAATTCAAGTCATCACTATTAATTTAGCTGTGGGACATTTTATACCAACAATGACTGATTATTAGTTAGTTAAGCAATAGTGTTAAATAAATATCTAGGATTGTTAAGGTTATTCCCTATAAGTTTGTGGAGGTGCTCAGCCCTGAAAGATTTTAGAGCCCTCCTACAGCTCTAATTTGTTTTTTGCTATTTTGTTTTTTTTTTTCACTTACATTCAAGGGAACGCGAGTATGACTGTTATACCATGGTGTAGTTTTATTCTCTCTAGCCTTTTTTTAATTTAATGGGTGCCACAGTATTTAGTGTGCTAGTGAAGACAGCATCTGTACTGCTAGTTACTACATCAAGCTCATTAAAAGCTTAGAAGACCAAACTTAAAAAAAAATTCTATTTTTTAGCAGTTTTTCTGGTTTGAGTCTTCTTTGATTGCTTCTAGAATACAGAGTAAATGTACTTCCTAATCTCATTATACCAGATATTGATATAGATATAGATGTAGATAGCCAGATATGCATTACTATGATTTAAGTGGGATGAGCAAGAGTCTTTATGGTTAAAATGTGAATTTTCACTTACTAGTCAGACAGAATGAAGCATTCTGGAGATGTTGTCCTGCTCTGCTGGGGTGCAGACTATCAGCACGGAAAAGCCTAGGACGCTCCCAGAAAAGATTCCAGTTATTAGCAAAGAGCGATTTCTGTTTTTCACACCATGTTAATAGCCATTCATTCAGAGCAATTCACGAATCATTCATTCACATCCAATGAACCTTTAATTTCCTCAGCAGTAAGTAGGAAGTGGTCCAGAAAGATGATCTGCATGGTGAGGGAGGTGCGTAGAACCGTCTCGATTAGGCTCCTGAAGTGCATCTTCAGGATCTTGTTCATCCCAATGTGTAGGACGACAGCTTCAATGCTTTTGCCAGAGCTCAGGATAGCAGGTACCTTAGAAGAAACATCCTAAACATGAGCACCAGGAAAGCAGTGGGTGCTTACATTGTTACCTTTATGGATGCAGTGAGGACGTGACGAACGATGGAATTGCCAATGATTGTGACGCCGCGTCCCATCTCGTGGAGGGGGCAAATCGGTTCTTTGTGGAGATCTCGAACACCGGAGGCAGCAGCGGAGGAGAGCCCCTGCACCAGGTCCTGACTCATGTTGTGTCGCTGCTACACCTAGGGGCCTGTGCTGGAGTAAACCACACCTGAGTGTGCTGCATCCCCGGTGCGCTGGGCCTGGACAGAGAAACACAAGGGGTTGAGGCGGATGGATTGTTGAGATTGTATCACACACTTAACTCAGATAAGCGAGCAGCAGCCCGGGAGACGTCAATTGAGGCCCATTGTTCCCAGAGCTATGCCCGCTTCATCTCGAGGTCACAGATCTGTGCTTCCACTGCCTCCAGCTCCAGCTCCAACACCTCCACCAATGCTTCTCCTGCACACAAAGATAGACACAAAAGCGGAATTATTCAGGGTGAAGAGCCAAGACTATAAAAACTAGGTCAATAGTACTATTTAGTAATAACTAATAACAGTGGCGAGGCTACATAAGGGCCAGGGTGGCACTGGCACACTCAGATTAAGGGTGGCCCAGTGAGACAAAAATATTTGAAAGCTTAAAATTCTTTATTGAAAACATGTAACGAATGTATGGTGGAATATGAATGATATTGAATGTCGATGATTAACAGCATCCTTTAGTTATTCTAAGTTTGTCAATCAAATTTAAAGTCCCCCTACTATTGCACAAAATGGAACTGTCCAACTGTTGCACTTTATGCTGATGAGCGCTTTTGTTTTTGACTTGATTTGATTGAGGCAGCAGCTTTAAAATGAAACTAAGTGCTGTCCAGCTGACTATTCTGATCTGCTGGTCAAGAACATTATAAGTTATAAAAAGACAAATGAGTATTAATAATGAGTATTATAATAATTAGGGCTGTCAAAATTAGCCCATTAATACACATGATTAATTAGAAATATTTAACGCGTTTAAAAAAAAAATAACGCAGTTGCTATTTGTTTTTTTTTGCTTTCCTGTAGTAGTCGACGTGTGTTTAGGGATGGAGGGTGCATATAGGCGACCTAGGCGGTCCTTATATTCATCTGCAAACTGGTTACTTTTGGGTTGAGGGCAGCACGGTTGCAGTTTGCCTACACTGTAAAAAAAAATCTGTAAAATTTACGGAAAAATACTGGCAGCTATGGTTGCCAGAACTTTTTTGTAAAAAATACAGAATTTTTTAATTAAATAGTTTTTACAGAAAATTTTTGTATTTTTAACAAACGAAAAATGTATTAATTAACTGATGCAATGATAATTTACAAACCTTTGAGTCAATTATTTATATTTGCAGAGAGCAACTACATTTTAATTGGAATTTACTGGCATTAAAATCAATATTTCAAATGTCTAAGTAATATATCTGAGCATATTGATATTGAGAACCATTGTACATCAGTTCACTACAAAAACTTTTTAAATAATGTAAAGTCATTAAATGCATTATTATACTCAAGTGTGATTGTAATTAACGAACAGATTTTCACTGCATTAGTAACTACACAGTTACATTTAAACAAAAGAAGATGCAGCATACCATCAGGTTTCTCTTAGTTCATCTTGGACTTGCACACAGACACTACTATCCACCACAATGGTGACACAAAAATGTTTTACAGTATTTTGCTGTTGTTTTTCTTGATTTTACAAAAAAATACTGGCAGCTGTGGTTGCCAGTAATCTACTGTTTTCAACATTTTACATTCGTAAATTCAGTTTACAGAATTTTTCTGTTAAAAATACATTCCACAGTCTGTAATTTTTTGTCAAACACATTTAACCCCTTAAATCCCCGAGCAAAATCCTCACTAGTGTCCTTACTACAGAGGGTTGAACACTCAGACAGTGAGAAAGTTAATGAAATAATTAAGTGACTAATTAGAGGAGGATCGAGAATTATTGATGAACATCTGTTAACAGCAGAATCACTGAAAGAAAGAACAAGACCAAATAACACAAATTACAGCCAAAATTAAAGATGAAATCAACTGAGAATAAAACTCTTAATAAAATAATAATTAACAAAAATAAAACAAATTACACAATAAAAAGTAATTTCTCAAGATCTCAGCAGAGATCAATAAACAACTCCATAAACATTAGGAGCTTCACTTATTACTGACCTTTCACTTTATTTCTGTCATGTGAACAAAAGCTCTTAATGAATTTTTTGTTGTTCATTTGAAGTCACCATGACGGAGGACAGAGTTTGCTTTAGTTGGGATCTTCAACTCCTTGATTAAAAAAAAAAAAAAAAGGTTTTTATTTTTTCGGTTGCTATGACTAATTGTGTTAATAACTTTATTTGTATAGCAAGAGGAAGCAAAATAAAGTATAACATTAAGTCTGATGAGATTAACGTATCAAAGCAAGCCCCTTGTCTTCTTGTTGAATATCATGTTAGGTGTAAAAATTTAAAATTATACGCAAGTGAAACCACTGGAGCTTCAGCAATAAATGACAGTTTAACAGGTCTAAATACACCATTCACAATAAGAATGTTTCAACTATGGCAGAACTCAAAAACACACAGACATCAACAATTAGTCTTTGAATCTCAATAATGGTGAAAAACAAAAAAATCAAAATCAAATAAAAAAACAACCCAGAACAAAGAAAGATATTTTAAGAGCATAAAGCTGCAAAATTTATTCAAGCTGCAATGCATGCTGGGAGTTTTGTAATGTGCTGGTACCCAGCATGCATTGCGGAATGAATAAATTTAGCAGCTTTTTTTTTTTTTTTAGCAACCATGGTTGAGGTTCATATCCTTATTCTTAATGTCTGTGTGTCGCAAATGAGTAGCTAGAATAATTATCAATTCCTTCATAATTGTTTGTGATCCTTCTGGAAGCTGTACTACTGTCCCAAATAACATCACATAAATTTAATTGAATAACTTGCAACTTTTTTATGATTTAGGAAATTCATTTGCAATAAGTACATCAAAATTTCTTCACATTTCTTGCTATAACTGATGAGTTTCAGAAACACAATTGACAGCCAGAGAAACATTAAGATATAAGAGTAACAGTCCAAGAGCTCAACTAAAGCAGTCTCTGATCTCCATGATGGAGAGGTCAAAATCAAAAATTTTTTATTAAAATTATAAACCTCTGTTCATTATCAAATATTCTTGCAGATATGAGAGAACTGAAGTCAAACTGTAATAAGTGAAGCTGCTAATGCTGTTATTTAATGGAGTTGTTTAATTCTCTGTTTTAATTCAGTTGGTTTGGTGCGAGGCTGTGTCTGTAGTTTTATTTCTTGTTCTTTTCTTCAGTGATTGTGCTTGTTAGCTGCAGGTGTTCATCAATTCACTTATTTGTGGTCATTCACTTTGTCTAGTGGACTAAACTAATCAACTAATTTAGGGACTAGTGAATGAGGGTGTGTGGTTAGATTTTAGACACTCTGATTAGTTTCTCGAAAACGAAGGTTAGATCTGTTACAGCTATTTTCCGTATTTTACACTGAAATAAGCTGTTAATCGTTTAACAGGTTTTCACTGTATATTGTACAGACTTTTACCGTTAAAATAACGGATATTTTTTACAGTGTAGAGCATCAGTTAAGCTTACTCTGGCCCTGTGTTTGTTTACCATGCAAAGAAATTTAGATAAGAGAAAGGACACACTTTTAGAAGGAAGGTTTTAGTATAAAACAATTAATGTCGCATCACCAGGCTATCTTGCGTTTCCTCCAGAGTTTGATGCGATTTCGGCTGTTTCATTTTTAATCTTTAGACTTTAACTGAAGTTCAGCAGTTCACTCTCATTCACAGTCCACTTAGAATCCAACATGGAAATCACTTTTGTTTGTTATTGGCATTGATTGTTTTGAAATTCAAATGGCACTTCCATGCATTTCTGTAATAAATATGCCATTTTGTGATTAATCATAATTAATAACAAAAAAAGTGTGATTAATTACGTTAATTTTTTTTATCATTTGACAGCCCTAATGATAATATATTTATCTGGTTTAACTTGTTTTCAGCATTTAATGAAATCCCTTATTTTGGTAGTTTCATGGTAATTTTGTAGTGTAGTAATCTTGTTCAAAAGTCTGCAAGATTTAACAGGACATTTATTGATCTTATTTGCAGAAGAGTAGTATCAGAATCAGTTTAAAAATGCTTATATGGGCACTTAAGTGTAAATGTATTGTTTACAATTTTTTATTTTTGCCTACATTTTTAAATGCTATTATATGTGCATATGAATTTATGGTAATTTATTTTTAAAATTCTACTATTCATTTTAATATTATTTGTTAGGCATCTAGGGTCTGAGAGTAACACAATATGATTCTCTGTGTTTCCTGTACATGTAGTTAAATTGACAATAAAGCTGACTTTGACTTATATTTATATGTTTATTGCTGAATGACAAGGTTAGTGTTCTACTTGCCTCATGAAAAAGTGAATGATTTCAGATTCTCTGCACATTTTGCAATTTATTCATTTAAAAATGAGGATTAATACTCAAAATTGTCACTTGTCAAATCAATGACTACATTATTAATTATTATAAATATAAGAAACTAATTATTATACACTTAGTTTAAGAGTAGGCACTAAGGCCCAATCCTATTTCAGCAAGTTCCACTTATTTTGACATTTCTGGCCTCGCTCCTCACTAATAGTAGTAGTAATATAGCAAATAAAAATACTTCAAGCAAATTTAATACAAGAAATACAAATCAACAATCATTTAGGATTGTCTAGGCCAGGGGTGTCAAACTAAATTCCTGGACGGCCGAAGCCCTGCACAGTTTAGTTCCAACCCTGCTCCAACACAATTACCTGTAGGTTTCAAACAAGCCTGAAGGACTCAATTAGTTTGATCAGGTGTGTTTAATTAGGGTTGGAACTAAACTGTGCAGAGCTGCGGCCCTTTTGGAACCGAGTTTGACACCTGTGGTCTAGGCAGTTAAACATTATTCAGCAACACAATTTAAATCACCACCGTATAATAATAATAATAATCCTGTATCGTTTTCATTAAGTAAATATTTATATAATGTACAATTAATCTTTAAGCTGTACACATTTAATTTGCTGTGTCCAAATGGCTTAAATTTGCTGGAAATGCTTACACAGTCACAGACCTTAAAAACACATGCAAAAAATAAACATTTAGGATTTAAAGTTGGAATGACTCCAGAATGTTGTTAACTGTAATGTTTGGTCAACTATTATCCCAAATACATTTTGACTATTACAGACTCGCACATTGCGACATCGATGATACAACGACATATTGTGCAGTCCTATTGTAAATTAGATCAAATTAACTTTTTTTGAAAAAGTACTGAGAATTGCATTAAACATGACCTTAATAGTCACATCAGATATTTAGTGTGTCTCAATGAATGCATATTTTTAAGAGTCCAGACAGCAGTTTATCTCTTTGTTTGAATGATTCAGTTGTTTGACCGAATCATCTCATTCATTAGACTTTACTACCACCTACTGGAAGATTTAGATTCTTATTTTCAGGATTATTCTCATTTGAAAAAAAAATCAAATTTTTTATATTAAAATGCAATTAAAATACAATAAACTATATTCTTTGAAATAAAAGAATAGTTCACACAGATAATAATTTAGTCAAAATTTACACACTTTTGTGCCATTTAAATTTGTATGAATTTATTTGTATTGTAGACTATTTTTGTAAATGTTTACCTGCTCACTTCTTTTCACTTTTAACAACAGTGAACTGAAATCTTCTTTCGGTGGTTATTTCTGAGTCAGTTTTATGACATTTAACATAAAATTTGTGCCAAAAAATAGCATTAAATCAATTTATTAGGTCACTTTCCCCAGGGCCGTAAGTATTACATGTTTGGTTAAATAAACAAATAAATAATGAAATTTCATACATGTGTTTTACTGAAAGTTGACTCATTTTAAGACACTAAAAAGTTTATTTTTTTCCAAAAATGTAAAATATTTTATAAATTAGTTATTATTTTTTGAACATGTGTGTGTTATATATGCTGTGAGGGCTTGTTATATATATATATATATATATATATATATATATATATATATATATATATATATATATATATATATATATATATATATAAAATATATTTATATGTGTGTGTGTGTGTGTGTGTGTGTGTGTGTGTGTGCGTGCGTGCGTGCGTGCGTGCGTGCGTGCGTGCGTGTGTGTGTGTGTGTGTGTGTGTTTGTGTGTGTGATTTTGTAGTTTCTTTCGGCCATTCAGGTGGCATCTTCTGTCTGGAGCATCAGGCCAATCTCCTGCTGTCAAGAATCAGGTGGTTTGTCTTGGTCGGGCATCTCAGCTGAGACCTGTCCACTATGGGTGACCCTACCGGTATCTGTGAAGTACCAGTGGCGTAGCTCTCAGCATCACTGATGCACACAAGCCCTCACAGCACGTCAAGCTGCAAACCGTGTGAGGGACCCTAACCTACCCTAACCCAACAGCCAACACTAACAACTAACAACCACTAATGTACCAAAAACCACTCAGAGGAGACCAGCAACACGCAAGAAACCGCCTAGACAACCTTGCTAAACGCATGTCAACATCCAGCAAACCATCCAAAAGAACCCAACAACCTGAGAGCCGAATATCAGCAGCACTGACCGTCACCAAAACATCCAGCAATGTGATAAAACTTGAATGAAAAGTAAAATTTTATGTCATGCAAACTTATTCTATAACTATATACAATATATACAGTATGTACATACGAGCCCTTGATCCTTCATCTGGCACTAGTATGGCTCAGTGCCTGGGCTTCTTCCTCCGGGGCTCCTTGGGCAGTGGCTCTCTGCTGATGTCCACCCTGAATCTAGGAGCGACGCTGGACTCGGACCTGCTCTCCGTGATGATCACACGTCCATCTGGTTGCTCGGTCTCCTCCAGTGCAGGCCGGTCCAGCTTCTCCCAGAGCCGCTGCTTGATCTCGAGTCCTTGCTGAAGACTGTATCGGCTAGCGCGTCTCTTCTTGGTGGAGCCCATCACACTGCAGTAGATCTGCTGAAAGTCCCGCACACTCCGACCGTGGATGGAGAGGGGCTCCTCCTGTGGACACTCACCCGCTGAGGAGGAGACTGATGCTGCGGGACGGAGGACAGGAAGAACAGCCGCGTTCCTCAGGTACCTCTCCTCCAGGGAAGTGTCCGACGAGCTGCAGGTGTCCGGCCTGGCCGCCGCTGCTGGCTCCTCAGAGGAAGAGACGCGCTCCAGCAGGAAGTCCTTCAGGTGCCCGGGGCGCGTCCTGGTTCTTCTCGAGCGCCGCAGAGTCATCACCAACAACTTCAAACACTTCTCAAACTGCTGAAACTTTGCCAAGGGAGATTTGTGCAGAAGTTTGTAGCGCGATGATCAGCACTGATTACTTTATAGACAGTTGTGTGGATGTTTAAACCAATTCAAGTTGCCATGGTGACAGAATGACGACGAGACTCATTTAAATGTAAGCAATAATTGATTTCAGCGTTAAGTCAATTAGAGCAGCAAAAGCTGTGTGTTTACAGTACAGTATTTGTTAAATGTTACTAAATACAGAAAATATCTTAATAATCATGCGTTACCATAGAAGCCCCATATACCTAAAAAATAAATATTGTCCTCGTTTTTCTTTATTATATTTTTACTTTTGAACTTCGTCATATGTTTCCACGTCAGACGTCTGCTCACGTTAGCAGTGGCGTGGCAGCCCCTTTAATAGTGCGTGTGTGTGGTGATGTGACCCGTTTATATAATCACTTTTTAAGGACTTAAATTAATGTACGTCCTTAAAACATTGGTAATTAGTTCCAAAACACTACCTTACCATAGCCACAGCAGGGGTGGGCTGGGTTGTGTTAACCTGTGAATGTTTAAAATTTCAGTTTAAGACTGATGGTGTGTGTGTGTGTGTGTGTGTGTGTGTGTGTGTGTGCGTGTGTGTGTGTGTGTGTGTGTGTGTGTGTGTGTGTGTGTGTGTGTGTGTGTGTGTGTGTGTGTGTGTGATCTTGTTGACTGTAGTGTGTATTGTGTGTTCAGCTGGAACCAGAGGGATTACTGTGCTGGGTTCTGTCAGGAGCGCTGGGTCTCTCTCTGGTCCTCTCCTTCATTCTGGTTCCTCTTCCGTGTTTTTCATCCGAGCCGAGCCTACATGGCATATTTTTTTATGTGTTTATATGTTTCCTCATTATCAATAACCAAGCAAGTGCATGATATTTAGTAATAATTACTTTATTCAGTGTCTCACAAAAAATAGTATTTTAACATGTGTTCTCAAGGGACAACACTATTGATCTTATTCTGCAATGCGCTTCTGATTCAGTTCCTTATGGAAAAAATACATATGAATAATAAAAGGCAGAAAGCGGTCAAACTACCAGTGTGTGTACATGACTATACAGACAAAGTAGAATGATATAATAATTAAATATCAGAGCATCGAGCAGCACAATGGGCTGTTTTAACCTCTAAAAATGTAAAAAGCGGCAGTAAAATTATTAATAGTTTATTGATTCTGAAAATATTTAGTGATCCATGCATAAATTTGTCATTTAATAAAGCAATCACAACTCTTAGTTGTACCCCTTAAACCCAAAATATTTGCTTAAAGGGTTTTATTTTTTACTATTTATTTATTTAAATTTTAGTTACATTTGTTTTACTTAGTATTTTGGTTTGATGTTATATTTAATGATAATAATGAATGGTCTTTATTTACACTGTTAACCCTTACTGTAGATTATGCAGTAAATAACTGTAAAATAGCCAGTGTTTAGCTGTAATGAAAGGAAACAGTATTTTACTGTAAAAGAAGCAGGATTTGTATGAAATTCTGTAGTGCAAAGAATAAATCACAGTAATTTACTCTATGTACCCATTACAGATATTTACTGTCATAATAAATGGTAAATTACTGATCAACCATTACTGCCCCATCTACTCTGATGCTTTATGTTGCTATTTATTTTTATTATATAATTCTATATATTTATATGTATTTACTGTTCAGTTTTGATATGTGGTCAGTATTGAGGGGAGAGTGGGACATTGCATTGATGATAAGCTGAATTTCACTGCAGTCATGTGTTTTCTTTGGTTTCTTTTATGTTTTAACATTGAGTATCAGGAGTCAACCAATGCCACAGAGATCATTAAAAGCTAAGCATAAGATATGGATGAAATGCATTTAAAGGCAAAAATATTCACACAGAGCAAAGAAATTGTCATAATAATTCTTATAACTTTGTTTACGTTTCTATAATTAGTCTAATTTGCCTAATTTAACCTATAGTTCAGCTTTTAATTTGCAATTTCAACTGAATATTAGTATTTTGCTACTAAATGACTAGTAAAAATGTGTTATTTAAAAAATATATATCTTAAACAGCACGTACATACATGTTTGCTGAGACTCAATGAATTTGTTTGGAAAACTTCAATTAAAGTAAGTAA